>NC_051227.1:12076867-12093557 GCF_015220715.1 Pygocentrus nattereri
ACTGTAAACATGTGTGGGCGTGTCGTTGACCCTGCCACTCAGACTCAGAGAGAAAGCCTAGCGGATGTGACTGGACACTGTACTGAGTGTTTGGGCCGGTCCGGTCTGAGTGCACGGCTCGTCCTGACAGCGGGAGCAGCTGTGCGCTGTTAGCCGAGTTGTGCAATAGCAGGTCACAGCTGGCCGTCAGCAGTCTGCCAGCAGGAAACAGGAAATTGAGGGTGTTGCATGACCGACATAATTTTATTCCTTTATTTTTCTCTCACTGCAGAACTGAGGCAGATCACTCACCACACAGTGCGGAGCAGGGCAGCATGCGAGTGTATGCATGATTACTTCAATAGATATAACACTTTTTGTCCTGTAAGGCTGACTGTAAGGAGGGGGGGGGGGGGCAAGAGACAGAGAGAGATAGACAGGACTGATAAAGAGACAGAGGAGAAAGGAATGATGAGAGAAAAAGGAGAGAGACTAAAAAAGGAGAGACAAAGAGTGAGAGTGTGAAGGTGAGAACATTTACACACCTTTTTGTCCTGTATGGCTGATTTTTATGGAACTTTTTGTCCTGGAAGGATAACTTTAACGCATCGTTTTGTCCTGTATGGTTGACTTTTACACACTGTTTTGTCCTGTAAGGCTGACTTTTATGCACCGTTTTGTCCTGTAAGGCTGACTTTAACGCACCGTTTTGTCCTGTAAGGCTGACTTTAACGCACCGTTTTGTCCTGTAAGGCTGACTTTAACGCACCGTTTTGTCCTGTAAGGCTAACTTTTATGCACTGTTTTGTCCTGTAAGGCTAACTTTTATGCACCGTTTTGTCCTGTAAAGCTAACTTTTATGCACCGTTTTGTCCTGTAAGGCTGACATTTATGCACTGTTTTGTCCTGTAAGGCTAACTTTTATGCACCGTTTTGTCCTGTAAGGCTGACTTTTATGCACCGTTTTGTCCTGTAAGGCTGACTTTTATGCATCGTTTTGTCCTGTAAGGCTAACTTTTATGCACCTTTTTGTCCTGTAAGGCTGACTTTTATGCACCGTTTTGTCCTGTAAGGCTGACTTTTATGCACCGTTTTGTCCTGTAAGGCTGACTTTAATGCACCGTTTTTCCTGTAAGGCTGACTTTAACGCACCGTTTTGTCCTGTAAGGCTGACTTTTATGCACCGTTTTGTCCTGTAAGGCTAACTTTTATGCACTGTTTTGTCCTGTAAGGCTGACTTTAATGCACCGTTTTGTCCTGTAAGGCTGACTTTAACGCATTGTTTTGTCCTGTAAGGCTAACTTTTAAACACCTTTTTGTCCTGTAAGGCTGACTTTAACGCACCGTTTTGTCCTGTAAGGCTGACTTTAATGCACCGTTTTGTCCTGTAAGGCTGACTTTAACGCACCGTTTTGTCCTGTAAGGCTAACTTTTATGCACCTTTTTGTCCTGTAAGGCTAACTTTTATGCACCTTTTTGTCCTGTAAGGCTGACTTTTATGCACCGTTTTGTCCTGTAAGGCTGACTTTAACGCACCGTTTTGTCCTGTAAGGCTGACTTTAACGCACCTTTTTGTCCTGTAAGGCTGACTTTTATGCACCGTTTTGTCCTGTAAGGCTAACTTTTATGCACCGTTTTGTCCTGTAAGGCTAACTTTTATACACATCTTTTTGTCCTGTAAGGCTGACTTTTACGCACCTTTTTGTCCTGTAAGGCTAACTTTTATGCACCGTTTTGTCCTGTAAGGCTGACTTTAACGCACCGTTTTGTCCTGTAAGGCTAACTTTTATGCATCATTTTGTCCTGTAAGGCTAACTTTTATGCACCGTTTTGTCCTGTAAGGCTGACATTTATGCACTGTTTTGTCCTGTAAGGCTGACTTTTTTTTTGTCCTGTAAGGCTGACTTTTATGCACCTTTTTGTCCTGTAAGGCTAACTTTTTTTTGTCCTGTAAGGCTGACATTTATGCATCGTTTTGTCCTGTAAGGCTAACTTTTATGCACCGTTTTGTCCTGTAACGCTAACTTTTATGCACCTTTTTGTCCTGTAAGGCTAACTTTTATGCACCGTTTTGTCCTGTAAGGCTAACTTTTTTTGTCCTGTAAGGCTAACTTTTATGCACCGTTTTGTCCTGTAAGGCTGACTTTTACGCATCGTTTTGTCCTGTAAGGCTAACTTTTATGCACCGTTTTGTCCTGTAAGTCTAACTTTTATGCACCGTTTTGTCCTGTAAGGCTGACTTTTATGCACCGTTTTGTCCTGTAAGGCTGACTTTAACGCACCGTTTTGTCCTGTAAGGCTGACTTTTATGCACCGTTTTGTCCTGTAAGGCTAACTTTTATGCACCTTTTTGTCCTGTAAGGCTAACTTTTATGCACCGTTTTGTCCTGTAAGGCTGAAATTTATGCACCGTTTTGTCCTGTAAGGCTAACTTTAACGCACCTTTTTGTCCTGTAAGGCTGACGTTAACGCACCTTTTTGTCCTGTAAGGCTAACTTTTAAACACCTTTTTGTGTGACAGGCCTATATTATAAAAAATCCATTGTTGCAAACTAGGTCAAAGTCCTTATAGGAAAGCCTGTTCACTTGGTGTCCATCTTTAGGGGAGCAGGTGTGGGGTCTGGGGTCTGGGGGTGGGGGGTGATGATCCATTGCAAACCTATGCAAACCCAAAGAACAATCATGCCCCACTAAACCCCCATTTTGGTTTTTCACAGAACAATTGCTTTAATAAGTTTAGAGACAAGCCCTGTGTTAGCGTTAGCATGCTCGCTGCAGAGTTTACGCTGTGGAAGAGCTGCGTTTTCTTCTGTCCTACAGCAGCGTCTCATTAAAGAGGTGTCGATTGCACTAGATGATAAAAACGCTAAATTGAAAATTCCTGCGTGGATCTTGGCTCAACAATCAGGGGATTGTTCAGCTAGGCTGTCTGGGGGAGGCCATCCCAAACTGACCGCTGAAAGGGAAACTAAACACGCTACAGTTGTGCTCATATTACAGGGTTAAAAGTGGAATAGTGACATATCCTTGGAGCTTAAAACACTTTTTTACTTTAGTATTTACATTCACTGAAATATTGGACTTTTTTTATAAGACAGTTATTCTTCCAGCAAAAAAGATGTGCAAAAGTAAGTCTCAGAGAACAAAGGGGGCAAAAGTTACAGTACAACAGCCTTACAGTACAGAAAGTCTTCCAAGTTTAGCCTTACAGGACAAAAAGGTGTATAAAAGTCAGCCTTACAGGACATAAAGGTGTATAAAAGTCAGCCTTACAGGACAAAAAGGTGTGTAAAAGTCAGCCTTACAGGACAAAAAGGTGTGTAAAAGTCAGCCTTACAGGACATAAAGGTGTGTAAAAGTCAGCCTTACAGGACAAAAAGGTGTATAAAAGTCAGCCTTACAGGACAAAAAGGTGTGTAAAAGTCAGCCTTACAGGACATAAAGGTGTGTAAAAGTCAGCCTTACAGGACAAAAAGGTGTGTAAAAGTCAGCCTTACAGGACAAAAAGGTGTGTAAAAGTCAGCCTTACAGGATAAAAAAAGGTGTGTAAGCGTTGGTGCCTTTGCTGTTACTTTGGTGCGTTGGTGCGTTTGCCGGTGCGTTGGTGCTCTTGTACATATGCTGGTGCTTTGGTGCATTTGCTGTTGTTTTGCTGCATTTGCTGGTGCGTTTGCTGGTGCGTTGCTGCGTTTGCTTTTGCGTTGGTTAATTTGCTGTTACTTGGGTGTGTTTGCCATTGCGTTGGTGCATTTGTTGTTGCTTTGGTACGTTTACTGGTGCGTTTCGTTTGCTGGTGCATTTGCTGGTGCGTTGGTGCATTTGCTGGTGCGTTGTTGTGTTTGCTGATGCGTTGGTGCGTTTGCCATTGCTTTGGTGCGTTTGCCGTTGTTTTGATGCGTTTGCTGGTGCGTTGGTGCGTTTGCCGATGCGTTGGTACGTTTGCTGTTGCTTGGGTGTGTTTGCCGTTGCGTTGGTGCATTTCTTATTGCTTTGGTACGTTTGCTGGTGCGTTGCGTTTGCTGGTGCGTTTGCTGGTGCGTTGGTGCATTTGCTGGTGCGTTGTTGTGTTTGCCGATGTGTTGGTGCATTTGCCATTGCTTTGGTGCGTTTGCCGTTGTTTTGATGCGTTTGTAGGTGTTTTGATGCGTTTGCTGGTGCATTGGTGTGTTTGCTGTTACTTGGGTATGTTTACCGGTGCGTTGGTGCGTTTGCTGTTGTTTTGATGCGTTTGTAGGTGTTTTGATGCGTTTGCCATTGCGCTGGTGCATTTGCCACTGCTCTTGCTGTTGCGTTTGCTCTTGCTGTGGTGCGTGTGCTGGTGCCTTGGTGTATTTGCTGGTGCGTTGGTGCATTTGCTGGTGTTTTAGTGTGTTTGCTGTTGCATTCGTGCGTTTGCTGTAGTTTTGCTGCGTTTGCTGTTGTTTTGGTGCGTTTGCTGGTGCGTTCATGTGTTTGCTGTTGCGTTTGTGCATTTGCTGTTGTTTTGGTGCATTTGCTGGTGGGTTGGTGCGTTTGCTGTTGCATTTGCTGGTGCATTGGTGCGTTTGCTGTTTCTTTGGTGTGTTTGCTGGTGGGTTAGTGCGTTTGCTGTTGCATTTGCTGGTGCATTGGTGCGTTTACTGTTTCTTTGGTGTGTTTGCTGGTGGGTTGGTGCGTTTGCTGTTGCATTTGCTGGTGCATTGGTGCGTTTGCTGTTTCTTTGGTGTGTTTGCAAGTGCATTGGTGTATTTGCCGTTGCGTTGGTGCGCTTGTGCGTTTGCGCGTTTGCCGGTGCGTTGGTGCGTTTGCTGGTGCATTGGTGCGCTTGTGCGTTTGCGCGTTTGCCAGGGCGTTGGTGCGTTTGCCGTTGCGTTGGTGCGTTCGCTGGTGCGTTTGCCGTTGTGTTGGTGCGCTTGTGCGTTGGTGCGTTCGCTGGTGCGTTGGTGCGCTTGTGCGTTTGCGCGTTTGCCAGTGCGTTGGTGCGTTTGCCGTTGCGTTGGTGCGTTTGCCGGTGCGTTGTTGCGCTTGTGCGTTTGCCGGTGCGTTGGTGCGTTTGCCGGTGCGTTGGTGCGTTTGCCGGTGCGTTGGTGCACTTGTGCGTTTGTGCGTTTGCGCGTTTGCGGTGCGTTGGTGCGTTTGCCGGTGCGTTGGTGCACTTGCCAATGTGTTTGCTGTTGCGTTTGCTGTTGTGTTGATGCGTTTGCTGTTGCTGCTTGCTCTCTGAGAGTATTCTCGCACCGTTATTGGCTCCTGCTCATCATGGATTCTGCTCCATGTCGATGAGGAGAGAAGATTCATCCTTGATAATTTCAATCATAATTGACAACTGGGGTATGTTGGTCTGTTTTGTGTTTGCCATGGTGTACTGTCTCACTCCACTGAATGTTCACGTTCTCAAAGCAAAGTACATTTCACCAAATTCACCTGATTATAATGGGGCACAGCAACATTTTCCTGGGGTCTGTGTCTTATGAAATTGTGTCTAGTGATGCCCCTGTCTCTGGGACATAATTACCCCCCCCCCCCACCCCCCCAAGGCCACTGCTGTGCGTGTGGATTTGTTGCATTGCTGTGTGTGGTTTGGTGGTTTGGTGGTTCTTTGAAGTTCAATAATTACTGTGGCTTGGCTGTAGGAGGAGTGTGAGGCCTTGACAGTGAGTGCAGTGTGTGAAGTGGTGATGGATTGATTTTGCTCTCTGTGACAGTACAGATGAATACATATTGAGAAATCAGATGTATGCCTTTTACTGGAAGCACATAACCAGTCAGCCAATCAGTGTAAAGTGGGTGGGAAGGGGAGGGGCTTGTGCTATAGACACATCCACACTGCTGTCATGTGGAAGGTGTTCTGTTGAAGAGCTTTCATTTTTCTGAGACCAACTTAACTGTGTCATCCTGCAGAATTGAGGACATTTGAACTCTGCTTGCATCTGTTCAAAAACAGAGGTGCATCTGTTTTCCATATCAACAAGCTTCTAAATCCGCCTTTCAACAAGAGAAGCTGAGCTTTCTGACGACATGCCATGTCCAGTGTTGCGTGTCGTATTTCCTGCTAATCTACATAATATCTGCACAGTCATGTTTGCTGCCCACATGTTTGGTTTTGGTGTTGTTGTAGGTGGAGTGGGGGGTGGGAGGTGGGTGGTGGGGGGGTGTCGCTGTGTCAGCAAAATATCTCTGCTCCAAAGTGTGCAATGTAGCACAAAAGCCCTGCTTCTCAATGACTGAGAATGGATGCAAATCCTGGGCAATAAAAGTTGCAGTAGAGTTTGTAATTCACCTCTGAGTTGGGTGGAAGCTTCAACATCGCTTGCTCGGCAGTCCTCTGGTTGGCAGACAGTACAACCAGATGGAAAACGGGTGGAAACGTGTAACATTTTTTCTCATGTTTGTCAATTGCAGAATATTTGACTTTCGTGTGACACAAGTGGCGTTTGTGTGGCTCTAATCCAGGTCCCTTTTCCCCTGGCGCGCAGACTGCAGGTCACCTAGCAATGCAATATTGCTGAGCTAGTAGCTATGAAAAGATAAAGAGGGAGATTTAAGACAAACATTTGGAGCCGAATAAACTTATTCGCATTTATGAGCAGCGCAGTTTCCTGATACGTTAAATCTGCAATGAGAGACTGTCATACACTAAAAAGTTGGGCAGATGAAATCAGATTCTCTTTCGAATTTTCCCGTTCTGCATTAAATGGTGCTGCATTCACATTCGGCGCCTCAGTCAGAATTTGAGGTGGAACGTAAAAATTCAAACAAGAAGCTGGAGAATAAGAAGCGACTTCAGCCTCGTAAAACAGCCGAACACTGAGAGACATTTTACAGTAAGCTGCTCTACTTCACAGGAAATGCTTCCTGGCAGAGACGAGAGGAAAGCGGCTATAGCTGAGCTAAAGCTTAAAGCAGAGCAAAGTCAGTCAGCATTTTCGTTTAATGTTATATTTTTTGGCCTATACTAGGACATCAGCACACACTGATGTGCGGTCGGATTTCTGGTCAGATTTCTCGCTCATCCATGTGTGTTTGTTATGTGCGGTCACAGACTGTCCGGGTGCCACACTTACCCACTTCCAAGTTGCGTTCCGTCAACATTCCGTCATAAATTAAATATTTAGATTGATTTTTTTTAATGTATGAATCAATTCAGAATCGTTCACGTCCGCATTGCGATGCATGTAAGAATCGATTTCCCCCCCATCCCTACTAAAAACACTGTCTCTTGGTCTCTCTCTCTCTCTCTGCAGAAGGCCAGTCTAGTATATTTCTCCATGAATGTACGTCACTATGATGATGACGGACCCGATGCCGCTGGAGTTGCCGCCGACGTTGCTGAGCGGGGAGGTGGCCTTGATGCCGCCCATGGTGAATGGAGATGCAGCACAGCAGGTGAGAAAGAGTGCCTCTTTCTAAAACTAACATTGGAGGGATGGAAAGGGATAGTAGAAGCCAATAAATGATGGACTGTTGCTGTGAACTTCAGCTGTGTGCTTTGGGTCAACTGTTAGATCTCTCTAACAGTTTGATGTCTGTAGCTTACTTAGTAAATGAATGGGCTTTAATGGGAGGATGGAGGCATGAAATAATAGCACTTGTTAACAGACAAGTGCTACATGAAGTGCAGCAATTGTAGCTTTTCCAAAATGTATAAGGTTTATTGAAAGGAGGGAGGGATGAATGAAATGATAGAAGTGAGGTAGAGGAGTGGTCTCAGAATAGGGAGACAGTGGGTGCTTTAGTAGTGTTTAATGTAGAGGGGGGTGGAGCCTGTGAGCATGGCACGCTCCACAGATGGCAGCACAATGGTCCACAAGGGCCAGGCTTCACCAATGATGGACTGGCACAGAATTGACTGGCTACACTTATAATGCAGCAGTGATTTCATAACTGGTAGATTGCACTGATGGCATCACATTATAGGCCATAAATGAAAAGCTGCACTGATGACATCACAATGACTCACAAGTAACCGACTGAACTGCCACAAGTGCCCAGCTTCACTAATGACCTCCGAGAGTCGTAAACTGATAACATCGCAGGGATGACATCACAACTGCCCATGAGTGACAGGCTCCATCGGTGACATTACAATTGCCCAAAACAGCAAGGCTTCACCAATGACATCACAACGGCCTATAGGTGACGGGCTGCACTGAAGACATCACATTGGCCCATATGTGACGGGCTTCATTGATAACATTACAGCGGCCCATAAGTGAGTAGCTTCACCAAAGACATCACAATGCCCAGCAAAATGAAAGGCTGCCCTGATGACCGCACAGTGACCCATAAGTAACTGGTTGCCCTGATGACATTGAAATGGTAGGCTGCACTTATGACATCATATGGCCCGTAATAAACAAGCTGCACTGGTGACTTCATAATCACTCATAAGAGACAGGCTGCACCGATGACATAGTGATGGTCCATTGCATGGCATGTTGCACTGATGACATCGTAATGGCCCATAAGGAATAAACTGCACTGATGACAGTGGCCCAGAAGGAAGATGCACCCCGCCAATGACCCTTAAGTGACAGGTCGCACCAGTGACATGGCAAGGGCCCATGTGATGAGATATACCAATGACATTGCAGGGGACCTACAGTCGATAGGCTGCAGTGATGACATCACAATGTCGTGAAAGCGACAGGCCGCACTGGAGACCTCAGAAGAGCATACAGTGGAAAGGCTATACTGTTGACATTGCAGTGGCCCACAGGTTTCCTGCAGATATGAGAGGGTAAGTATTGAGAACACTGTTCCACATACACAAACATTGCTAGCCCGTATATCCAGCTGCGTAGCCGACCACCCTCTAAGTAACAGGTGGTTGCCATGGTTACAGCAGGTGTGGTGTGAATGCGTGTGTGTTCTCTTAGTTTGTTGGGGGACATGGAATTGGGGCTCAGGGAGGGGCTTTTTCCTGTGAACACAGTTGACTCAGCCATTTGTTAGATTGACTCTGTATAATTTTATGCTGTTACCATAGCAACGACAGCAACAGTGACATCAGAGCTAACTGTGTGAGGGTGTGTAAAGTTGGAAGTGGCATGGTGAACACACTGTGTGTTTGGATACACTGATGTTTATGAACACATCTGCCAATACTGATGCATAGACACTTAGACATATATAGACTTAGACACATAGATGCATGGACATAAAATGTAGAAAATTGGACTAAAGCTTGCACAGGAATCAGACCTTCTTTTCTGTGGGGTTACAAATGCAGTAAAATGAATAACATGCAGATATACCAGGCCTGTGTGACAGGGGGCTGTGATTGAATATAATCGATGATTGACAAGTAACCCAATAAAGAGGTGATAATGGGTGTGTTGGGAAACTGACAGAGGACTTTGGAGGCTAAATAGGGGTTCACATTCCTTTTAAGAAGAGTCAGGGTATGTGCCCTGATGGTTTTTTTTTTTTCTCTTCACGAAAGAGAGAGAGGGACAGGAGAGGGTCAGACAGGCAGACAGGCAGACAGAGATAGCGATAGAGATAGAGATAGAGATAGAGAAAGAGAAGGACAGACAGACAGAGAGGGACAGACAGAGGGAGAGGGAGAGACAGACAGGCAAACAGGCAGAGAGAGAGAACAGAGACAGACAGACAGACAGAGGGAAAGACAGAGGGAAAGACAGAGGGAAAGACAGAGGGAGAGACAGAGGGAGAGACAGAGGGAGAGACAGACAGAGGGAGAGAGAGGGAGAGACAGACAGAGGGAGAGAGAGGGAGAGGGAGAGAGAAAAAGAGAAAGATACACAGAGACAGAGAGAGGGAGATGGAGAGAGAGAGAGACAGACAAACAGAGAGGGAGAGAGACAGACAGAGTGAGAGGGAAGAGGGTCAGAGAGAGACAGAGGGGGAGACAGAGAGAGGGGGTAGACAGACAGAGAGACAGAGAGAGAGAGAGACAGAGGGAGAAGGGAGAGGGACAGACAGAGAGAGGGGGGGACAGACAGACAGTGAGAGAGAGAGAGAGAGACAGACAGTGAGAGAGAGAGAGAGACAGACAGTGAGAGAGAGAGAGAGACAGACAGTGAGAGAGAGATAGAGACAGACAGAGAGATAGAGAGAGACAGAGAGGGAGAAGGGAGAGGGAGAGACAGAGAGGGGGGGGAGAGAGAGATACAGACAGAGAGATAGAGAGAGACAGAGAGACAGACAGTGAGAGACAGAGAGACAGACAGTGAGAGAGAGAGAGACAGACAGTGAGAGAGAGAGAGACAGACAGTGAGAGAGAGAGAGAGAGACAGACAGTGAGAGGGGGGGACAGACAGTGAGGGAGAGAGACAGAGGGAGAGACAGAGAGGGGGGGGACAGACAGTGAGAGAGAGAGAGAGAGAGAGACAGACAGTGAGAGAGAGAAAGAGACAGACAGAGAGATAGAGAGAGACAGAGAGGGAGAAGGGAGAGGGAGAGACAGAGAGAGGGGGGGGACAGACAGAGACAGAGAGGGAGAGACAGAGAGGGAGAGAGATACAGACAGAGAGAGAGAGAGAGACAGACAGTGAGAGAGAGAGAGACAGACAGTGAGAGAGAGAGACAGACAGTGAGAGAGAGAGACAGACAGACAGTGAGAGAGAGAGAGAGACAGACAGTGAGAGAGAGAGAGATACAGACAGTGAGAGAGAGAGAGACAGAGAGGGAGAAGGGAGAGAGGGGGGAGAGAGAGACAGAGAGGGAGAAGGGAGAGCGAGAGACAGAGAGAGGGGGGGGACAGAGAGAGAGACAGACAGAGAGAGAGAGACAGACAGAGAGAGAGAGCCAGAAAGAGTGAGAGAGACAGACAGAGTGAGAGGGAGAGGGCGAGACAGAAAGAGGGAGGAGGGAGAGAGAGAGAGAGAGGGAGGAGGGAGAGACAGACGGAGAGGGAGAGAGAGGGAGACAGAGAGAGTGTGAGAGAGAGACTTTTGACTTTTTAACAGCACTTTATTGTAACCACAT
Source organism: Pygocentrus nattereri (assembly GCF_015220715.1). Classification (NCBI taxonomy): domain Eukaryota; kingdom Metazoa; phylum Chordata; class Actinopteri; order Characiformes; family Serrasalmidae; genus Pygocentrus; species Pygocentrus nattereri. The sequence goes on from NC_051227.1 coordinate 12,087,779, forward strand.
CTCGTTACAGTGTGTAAAAGTGACTTCAGGCCATCTCAGCCCTCAAACCAGCACATAAAAGCAAACGGGTTGCTGAATAAATAATAGATAATGAAAGAAATAAGTACAAAAGAGTACAATCCATTTTGTGTTAAATAAAATCAGGTGCAAAGTAAAGTTCATCATCTAAAACTGAGCACACTGCCTCCCTGCGACACCACACCACTTTAAACATCTACAGGTCAGACAGACACTTATAGTAGATAAAATCAAACAGAATCCTTGATTTGACCGGTCTAGAGAAAGTCCGTACTACATCGGAGTCGGCCGCCTGCGCTACACGATTTCTCAGACTCGTGTACACTGCCAGTTTGGCCTGACCAAGAATAAAATTGAACCTCTCTCACTTGAACCTCTCTCTCTGGACATACTTAAAACCAAGGATAAAAGTATGAGCAGTAAAAATCACATTAAAAGACAGAAACAGTCTTTAAAATGTCAAAATGGGGACGCAGCCTAAAACCGTGAAACACTGTTTCCCTCTCAAGACAAAAAGGGCATCCTGGAGTGACCTCTGGATTTAAAACAGAAATAAAAGAGTTAACAGAAACAATTCCATGTAAAACCCTCCACTGTAGATCTGCCACTCTTTTAGTTAACGGTGGTTTATACAGTGCTCTCCATTGTGGCTTTACCTCGTCAGCGAGACCCAGAGCATCTCGCCACGGCGTGTCGGTCCTGTTCTCCAGCCTCTGTCTATTAAAAACCTTCACACAGGCCGAGTAAAGCAGCTTCCCAGAGGCTGAACTCAGGTCCATGCTCAGCTCCTCTTTACGGTCCAGGAGGGGGCCCTGACAGTCCTGCAGGTCAGGACCGATGGTAACCTCGGGGAAGGGGTCATCCTCATCAGGGCTGAGCACTCCTTCACCATACTTCTTTATCAGTGCTCGTTCCTCAGAGGACAGCACTGACCTCCAGTACAGTATGAGTTTGGCCACAATATGCAAGGACCTCACCCCCAAACGCACCGCCAGGTCCTCCACATGGTCCAGACCAGGTCCTGCAACTTCCACTAGATGGCGGAGGGTAAAGATATTGGAAGAAGCAAGAACCCTGACTAGTGCGGGAGACATTTTGCTTCATACGTCCAGTCGAGACCCATAAATAACAGAAGCCAGTGTAACGAGGTGCTGCTCATTCCAGACATGCTAAAAACCCTCCAAATTCTAAAAAGTCCACAATAAAACACAGGCAGGCCGTCAACATCCAGCACTTTAGCGCTCATAAAAAACAGATCTGTCCAGTCCCAGGGAGAGAGACAGGGAGAGAGACAGGGAGAGAGACAGGGAGAGAGACAGGGAGAGAGACAGGGACCACAGCCTGGCCAAAGAACGTGGCAGGTATAAACAGTCCTGGCGACCCAGAGAGGGGAGGCGGTGTGGTCACTGTCTGACAGGTGAGGTCGAGACAGAGATGCACTTTCTTCTTCAGAGAGAGAGAGGGAGACGGAGAGCGAGAGAGGGAGAGGGAGACGGAGAGGGAGAGAGAGAGAGGGAGACGGAGAGAGAGAGAGGGAGACTGAGAGAGGGAGACGGAGAGAGAGAGAGGGAGACTGAGAGAGGGAGAGAGAGAGAGGGAGACTGAGAGAGGGAGAGAGAGAGAGACGGAGAGAGAGGGAGAGACTGATAGACAGAGGGAGAGAGGGAGACGGAGAGAGAGAGAGGGAGACGGAGAGCGAGAGAGGGAGAGAGAGAGAGAGAGGGAGACGGAGAGCGAGAGAGGGAGAGAGAGAGAGAGACGGAGAGAGAGGGAGAGACCGACAGACAGAGGGAGAGAGGGAGACGGAGAGAGAGGGAGAGAGAGAGAGGGAGACGGAGAGAGAGAGAGGGAGACTGAGAGAGGGAGAGAGAGAGAGGGAGACTGAGAGAGGGAGAGAGAGAGAGACGGAGAGAGAGGGAGAGACTGATAGACAGAGGGAGAGAGGGAGACGGAGAGAGAGAGAGGGAGACGGAGAGCGAGAGAGGGAGAGAGAGAGAGAGACGGAGAGAGAGGGAGAGACCGACAGACAGAGGGAGAGAGGGAGACGGAGAGAGACGGAGAGAGACGGGGAGAGAGAGAGAGAGAGAGAGAGACGGGGAGAGAGAGAGGGAGAGGGAGACGGAGGGAGAGGGAGACGGAGGGAGAGGGAGACGGAGGGGGAGGGAGAGAGGGAGAGGGAGAAGGAGGGAGAGAGGGAGAGGGAGAAGGAGGGAGAGAGGGAGAGGGAGATGGAGGGAGAGAGAGAGAGGGAGACGGAGAGAGGGAGAGAGAGAGAGGGAGAGGGAGAGAGACGGAGAGAGAGAGAGGGAGAGACCGAGAGGGAGACAGACAGAGGGAGACGGAGAGGGAGAGAGGGAGACGGAGAGAGGGAGAGACAGGGAGAGACGGAGAGAGAGGGAGAGACCGACAGACAGAGGGAGACGGAGAGAGACGGAGAGACCGACAAACAGAGGGAGAGAGAGAGAGACAGAGAGGGAGACAGACAGAGAGAGAGAGACCGAGAGGGAGACAGACAGAGAGAGAGACCGAGAGACACAGAGAGAGGGAGACAGACAGAGAGAGACACACAGACAGACAGAGAGAGAGACAGAGAAAGAGAGGGAGAGAGACACAGAGAGAGGGAGACAGACAGAGAGAGACACACAGACAGACAGAAAGAGAGAGAGAAGTAGGGAGAGACAGACAGACAGGGAGGGAGAGACAGACAGACAGAGAGAGGGAGGGATAGACAGATAGGGATGAAGGGAGAGGGAGGGATGGAGGGAGAGAACGACAGACAGAGGGAGAGAGGGAGAGGGAGACAGACAGAGAGAGAGAGAGAAAGAGAGACACACAGACAGACAGAGAGCGAGAGACCGACCGAGAGGGGGTAGGGAGGGAGGTAGATAGGGGGGTAGGGAGGGAGGGGGAGAGGGAGGTAGAGAGGGGGGGTAGGGAGGGAGGGGGAGAGGGAGGTAGAGAGGGGGGTAGGGAGGGAGGGGGAGAGGGAGGTAGAGAGGGGGGTAGGGAGGGAGGGGGAGGGGGATACAGAGACAGGCAAGGAGGGAGGGGGAGAGAGGGAGAGGGAGAGAGGGAGACAGACACAGAGATAGAGACGGGGGAGGTGGTAGAGGGAGGGAGAGGGAGACAGACAGAGAGGGAGAGACAGGGGGAGGGAGGGGGGGTGGTAGGGGGAGGGAGAGGGAGAAGGGGGGGGTAGGGAGGGAGGGAGGGGGAGAGGGAGAAGGAGGGAGAAACAGACAGAGAAGGGGCGGGGGAGACAGAGACAGCGAGAGACAGGAAAGGAGGGAGGGGGAGAGGGAGAGAGGGAGACAGACATAGAGAGAGACCTGGGGAGAGAGGGGGGAGGGGCGTAGAGGGAGGGTGAGGGAGACAGACAGAGAGGGAGAGACAGGGGGAGGGAGGGGGTAGAGGGAGGGAGACGGAGACAGACAGAGGGGGAGAGGGAGGTAGAGAGGGGGTGTAGGGAGGGAGGGGAGGGGGATACAGAGACAGGCAAGGAGGGAGGGGGAGAGAGGGAGAGGGAGACAGACACAGAGATAGAGACGGGGGAGGTGGTAGAGGGAGGGAGAGGGAGACAGACAGAGAGGGAGAGACAGGGGGAGGGAGGGGGGGTGGTAGGGGGAGGGAGAGGGAGAAGGGGGGGGTAGGGAGGGAGGGAGGGGGAGAGGGAGAAGGAGGGAGAAACAGACAGAGAAGGGGCGGGGGAGACAGAGACAGCGAGAGACAGGAAAGGAGGGAGGGGGAGAGGGAGAGAGGGAGACAGACATAGAGAGAGACCTGGGGAGAGAGGGGGGAGGGGCGTAGAGGGAGGGTGAGGGAGACAGACAGAGAGGGAGAGACAGGGGGAGGGAGGGGGTAGAGGGAGGGAGACGGAGACAGACAGAGGGGGAGAGGGAGGTAGAGAGGGGGTGTAGGGAGGGAGGGGAGGGGGATACAGAGACAGGCAAGGAGGGAGGGGGAGAGAGGGAGAGGGAGAGAGGGAGACAGACACAGAGATAGAGACGGGGGAGAGAGGGGGGAGGTGGTAGAGGGAGGGAGAGGGAGACAGACAGAGAGGGAGAGACAGGGGGAGGGAGGGGGGGTGGTAGAGGGAGGGAGAGGGAGAAGGAGGGAGAAACAGACAGAGAAGGGGCGGGGGAGACAAAGACAGCGAGAGACAGGAAAGGAGGGAGGGAGAGGGAGAGAGGGAGACAGACATAGAGAGAGAGACAGGGGGAGAGAGGGGGGAGGGGCGTAGAGGGAGGGTGAGGGAGACAGACAGAGAGGGAGAGACAGGGGGAGGGAGGGGGTAGAGGGAGGGAGACGGAGACAGACAGAGGGGGAGAGGGAGGTAGAGAGGGGGTGTAGGGAGGGAGGGGGAGGGGGAGAGTGAGAAGGAGGGAGAAACAGACAGAGAGGGAGAGACAGGGGGAGGGGGGGGGGAGAAACACATAGAGAGGGAGAAGTGGAGGGGGAGACAGAGACAGGATGGGAGGGAGAGAGACAGGGGGGGGGGGGGGGGGGGGGGAGGGGGAGAAGGAGGGAGAAACAGACAGAGAAGGGGCGGGGGAGACAGCGAGAGACAGGAAAGGAGGGAGGGGTAGAGAGGGAGACAGACATAGAGAGAGAGACAGGGGGAGAGAGGGGGGAGGGGCGTAGAGGGAGGGAGGGAGAGGGAGGTAGAGAGGGGGGTAGGGAGGGAGGCAGGGCGAGGGGGAGAGGGAGAAGGAGGGAGAAACCAACAGAGAAGGGGAGGGAGAGACAGAGAGAGACAGGAAAGGAGGGAGGGGGAGAGAGAGGGAGGGGGAGGGAGACAGACAGAGAGGGAGAGACAGGGGGAGGGAGGGGGTTAGAGGGAGGGGGTTAGAGGGAGGCAGAGGGGGAGAGGAAGGTAGAGAGGGGGGTAGAGGGAGGGAGAGGGAGACAGACAGAGGGGGAGGGGGAGAGGGAGAAGGATGGAGAAACAGACAGAGAAGGGGAGGGGGAGACAGAGACAGAGAGAGACGGGAAAGGAGGGGGGGGAGAGGGAGACAGACAGAGAGGGAGAGACAGGGGGAGGGGGGGAGGGAGAGGGAGACAGACAGAGGGGGAGAGGGAGGTAGAGAGGGGGGTAGAGGGAGGGAGAGGGAGACAGACAGAGGGGGAGGGGGAGAGGGAGAAGGATGGAGAAACAGAGAGAGACAGGAAAGGAGGAGGGGGAGAGGGAGACAGACAGAGAGGGAGAGACAGGGGGAGGGAGGGAGGGAGAGGGAGACAGACAGAGGGGGAGAGGGAGGTAGAGAGGGGGGTAGAGGGAGGGAGAGGGAGACAGACAGAGGGGGAGGGGGAGAGGGAGAAGGATGGAGAAACAGACAGAGAAGGGGAGGGGGAGACAGAGACAGAGAGAGACAGGAAAGGAGGGGGGGAGAGGGAGACAGACAGAGAGGGAGAGACAGGGGGAGGGAGGGAGGTAGAGAGGGGGGTAGAGGGAGGGAGAGGGAGACAGACAGAGGGGGGGAGGGAGGTAGAGAGGGGGGTAGAGGGAGGTAGAGAGGGGGGTAGAGAGGGGGGGGACAGACAGAGAGGGAGAGACAGAGGGGGGGGGAGTGGGAGACAGACAGAGAGGGAGAGACAGGGGGAGGGAGGGAGGGTGAGGGAGACAGACAGAGGGGGAGAGGGAGGTAGAGAGGGGGGTAGAGGGAGGGAGAGGGAGACAGACAGAGGGGGAGGGGGAGAGGGAGAAGGATGGAGAAACAGACAGAGAAGGGGAGGGGGAGACAGAGAGGGAGAGACAGAGGGG
>NC_051227.1:12096157-12111157 GCF_015220715.1 Pygocentrus nattereri
CACTGAAAACCAGTCTTTACTCGTGAGGAGGTTTAGTGAGATGTGGTGTAAGGTGAAGATGTAAGGAGAACAGATGTGCCCTGAGCAGTGTAAACTCGGCCATGCACACCTGGTCTGATGTGCTGTTTGTTTCTCTGCAGGTCATCCTGGTGCAGGTGAACCCTGGAGAAACGTTCACCATTAGAGCTGAGGACGGCTCGCTGCAGTGCATCCAAGGTATTCCCTGCTTCACTCTGCTGTGTTTGAATGAGGATTGAAACACTCATCGTGTAGAAATAAAGCGTGTTGATTTGTGCAGTTATTGTTGGTTCCAAACCTTTGGCCTGTAGTGGAGCTCCTGCCTCTCTGTCAGACTGGTTCTGAGACTGGACATCTGTCCGAGCTCATCGTCGTGATGAGCGTGGTCAGTCTGGGGGATTGTACCTGTTTTAGGTCTGTTTTTGTGTTTGTGGTTGTTGTTATTTGTGTTCTTTGTTGCTGCAGTTTGTGATTTCACCTTTAATGGATGTGTTTTACTACCATTTCTACCATCTACCACTTCTACCACTTCAATTATTTAGGATCTAATATGAACTATTTAGCAGTTAATATCAACTCTGAGTCGTTGTCATTAATTATTCAGTATCCACTATGAATTATTCAGTGTCTACTATGAATTAGTCAGTGGCCACTATGAATTATTCAGTGTCTACTATGAATTAGTCAGTATCCACTATGAATTATTCAGTGTCTACTATGAATTAGTCAGTGGCCACTATGAATTATTCAGTATCTACTATTCTTTATTTAGTGTCCATTATGTATTTTTAGTATCTTCTATTAATTATTTAGTATCTATTATGGATTACTACTATGAATTATTCAATATGCACTATGAATTATTTGGTATGTACTATGAATTATTCAATATCCACTATGAATTATGTGGTATGTTCTATGAATTATTCAGTATCTACTATAAAACTAATACATAAGTACTGTAGCTATGAGAGTGAGGGGTTATGTGAACCCACATGCAGACCTTCAGAGTGGGACAGTTTAAAGGTTAGACAGACATGTGGAATGTTTTGGTGTGTGTGTGTGTGTTTGTGTCTCTGAAGACCCTGGGGGTCCTGCAGCATGTGAATGTCTGAGGGCAGGTCAGCATGTGTTGGAGCAGAGCCTGCTGTCCGACATAAGGGTTCTGTGGGTCAATGCTGTGAAGATCAGGCTGAGAGAACGGCCTGCTGGGAGATATGTGCTGAGCAGAGCCGTGTTAGTGTTTGCTCCTGTGTGAGATGCTGTGAATTGCCAATGCTACCATGACAGTGTCACTGCTGTGCTAAGAATAGACCACCCAAATAATATCTGGACAACAGTGGCACAGTGGTCAGAAAAGGACCAGTGATGAGTGGAGTTGATAAACTGTACATCAACAGATGAGCTACAGTCTGCAAATGTACACCTATGCGGTGGGGCTATAAGGTAGGTGTTTCTAATAAAGTGGCCAGTGAGTGGAAGCACAAGGTAGATGTTTCTAACAAAGTGGTCAGTTAGTGGAAGTACATGGTAGGTGTTTCTAATAAAGTGGCCAGAGAGTGGAGGTATAAGGTGGGGATTATGTCACTTAATTGAGCATTGTGATGCTAAGTAATATTGCATTGTTTAAATGATTGTGACTATGTTTGATTGTGTTTACATGCCTGCAGTCTGAGCTCTAGCTGGGCATGTTCTCGTCTTTTAGATCTGTGTGTGACTCTTGTCTTTAGGAAGGAAGTGGTCTGCGTGACCTACTTTGTTGTGGTTTTGTAGGGAAGTGAATTGTATGAATGAGTTCACTGTAGTGTTGTGTGCTTTACGGGAATATTGGACATGGTTATCAGGATTCTGTAAACTGTATGTCAAAGTAGGTTTGTTAGAAAAATACACACAGGATTGCAATTTCATGAATTCTTTGATCAGGACGCTTAACACCCAGTTCGTAAGGAAGGTATTTTATTTAACTGGTTTCATGCTAATATGAATTATTCAGCAGTTGTTATCCGCTATAAATTATTCAGTATCCACTATGAATTAGTACTATGGTTTATTTAGTGTCTACATTGAATTATTGCTATGGATTTTTCTACTTTGAATGATTAAATTAATAAAGTGGCCAGTCAGTGGACACACAAGGTAGGTGTTTCTAATAAAGTGGCCAGGTAGTGGAAGCACAAGGTAGATGTTTCTAATAAAGTGGCCAGTAAGTGGACACACAAGTTAGGTGTTTCTAATAAAGTGGCCAGTAAGTGGACACAGAAGATAGGTGTTTCTAATAAAGTGACCAGGTAGTGGAAGCACAAGGTAGATGTTTCTAATAAAGTGGCCAGTAAGCGGATACACAAGTTAGGTGTTTCTAATAAAGTGGCCAGTAAGCGGATACACAAGTTAGGTGTTTCTAATAAAGTGGCCAGTCAGCGGACACACAAGTTAGGTGTTTCTAATAAAGTGGCCAGTCAGTGGACACACAAGTTAGGTGTTTCTAATAAAGTGGCCAGTTAGTAGAAGCACAAGGTAGATGTTTCTAATAAAGTGGCCAGTCAGTGGACACACAAGGTAATTGTAAGTGGCCAGATTTGTAATGCATTCAAACCACACTTTGATGCTTTTTGTCCACTTCAAAAAGCTCAAGTTGACATTTCCACAAATTTAAAAACCATTGGGCTGATTTTAAAAGTACACTTGAAACTTATTTTGGAAAATAAGTCCACAGGTTCATGCGTTTGTACGTTGGAGAGAGCAGTAGCGTGGAGAGCGAGTTCACGCTAGACTGCCATTAATTACTCCTCTAGGTTTGAACCTCCAAACAGGTTCAGAAGCCCTGAGGAGGCACCCTTCAGACGCAGGTACGAGTGCGTCCATCATGCCGAGCTCTCCACCAGCCTGCTGCCGTCGCTGTGTGCTGGGACGTGAGGTTTGGGTGATGAAAAGCAGGTCTGGGCTGCAGAGGCGCATCTCCAGCACGTGTTTACCAGAAAGGTTGCAAGGTTTAATTAAAAGCGCGGAGAGGAGCGGTGCGCCCTGGAGCAGACGCTTTTTACAGAGACGCTTCTTTGTCATTATGCAAACCTCAGGGCAGAACCCTGGATTTAAGATTTTATATAAAGTAACCACTGTTTAGCCTGTGGTCCGCTGAAACGGAGAGGCTCTGTGGGTCCTTTTTAGCCAAATGCACTCGCAAGCTCACTCCTGACTAAACTCCTGCTGATTCGCCTCTCGCAGTTCACGTTCACGAAGTTCCTCATCACTCACACTTTCACTCTGCGAGCTGCAGCTCATTATTTCACTCATGAAATGTTCTGCTCAGCGCTCGCTGAGAGACGTGAGTGGGAATCGTCTGAGGAGCGTGCTTGTGGTTACAGTGATGACGAACGCTCTTTCTCCTCTGTTTCATCATGCTCCTTCTCCATTAAAGCCTCCCACTTTCCCCCCAAGCTCCCCTGCACCCCCCATTCAGCCCGAGCTCAACTACTCAGGCCGCTATTTTAGGCTCTGTCGCTGCTGCCCTGCCACAGCCTTCACTTGCTCTTAACTGCTTGTCTGCTGTGTGGGAACTGGGTGACCAATGATGATGTGGTAGGTGACCGACCATTGGACTGTATTACCAGAGCAGCCATTGGACGGTGTTAGTGGACCAAACGTTAGACAGTCCGTTAGATGACGCTCAATTGAAATGTGTTGGGTAGCCAACCATTGAACTGTCTGTCGGCAATTATTGAACTGTGTTAGCCAATCATATGACTGTCCATTGAACTGCGTTAGGTAACCCACCGTTTAAATATCCTTTAGACTGTTAGCAGACTAACCACTGAACTGTCCAGCAGACTGTTTGGTGACCAATAATTGGATTGAGTTATGTAACCAGTCATTGAACCGTTTGTTGGATTCTTAGCGGACCAACCTCTGAATAATGTTAGTGCACCAACTATTGAACTATCCATTGTACTGTGTTAGATGACCATCTGTTGGACTGTACATTGGATTGTCCATTTAATTGTCCATTAGGCATTTAGTGGAGAAAGCATTGAGCTGTCGAGATAACCAACCACTGGGCTGTCAAATGGACTGTAAGATGACGAGCCAAAGGACTATCAAATGGACTGTAAGATGACCTACCACTGGACTGTACATTGGTCTGTGTTAAGTAAACAACCGTTTAAATATCCTTTAGACTGTCAGCAGACCAATCATTGGACTGTCTAGTGGACTGTGTTAGCTGACGGGTGATCTAATTAAGAGTTAAGTGACCAGTCATTAAAATGTCTTTTGGAGGTTAGCAGTGTTGGGCTTTGTTTCAGTGTGATATCTGCAGGGTTAGCAGTGTTGGGCTTTGTTTCAGTGTGATATCTGCAGGGTTAGCAGTGTTGGGCTTTGTTTCAGTGTGATTTCTGAAGGGTTAGCAGTGTTGGGCTTTGTTACAGCGTGATTTCTGAAGGGTTAGCAGTGTTGGGCTTTGTTACAGTGTGACTTCTGAAGGGTTAGCAGTGTTGGGCTTTGTTACAGTGTGATATCTGAAGGGTTAGCAGTGTTGGGCTTTGTTACAGTGTGATTTCTGAAGGGTTGGCGGTGTTGGGCTTTGTTACAGTGTGATTTCTGAAGGGTTAGCGGTGTTGGGCTTTGTTACAGTGTGATTTCTGAAGGGTTAGCAGTGTTGGGCTTTGTTACAGTGTGATTTCTGAAGGGTTGGCGGTGTTGGGCTTTGTTACAGTGTGATTTCTGAAGGGTTGGCGGTGTTGGGCTTTGTTACAGTATGATTTCTGAAGGGTTAGCAGTGTTGGGCTTTGTTACAGTGTGATTTCTGAAGGGATAGCGGTGTTGGGCTGTGTTACAGTGTGATTTCTGAAGGGATAGCGGTGTTGGGCTTTGTTACAGTGTGATTTCTGAAGGGTTAGCAGTGTTGGGCTTTGTTACAGTGTGATTTCTGAAGGGTTAGCAGTGTTGCGCTTTGTTACAGTGTGATTTCTGAAGGGTTAGCAGTGTTGGGCTTTGTTACAGTGTGATTTCTGAAGGGTTAGCAGTGTTGGGCTTTGTTACAGTGTGATTTCTGAAGGGTTAGCAGTGTTGGGCTTTGTTACAGTGTGATTTCTGAAGGGTTAGCAGTGTTGGGCTTTGTTACAGTGTGATTTCTGAAGGGTTAACAGTGTTGGGCTTTGTTACAGTGTGATTTCTGAAGGGTTAGCAGTGTTGGGCATTGTTACAGTGTGATTTCTGAAGGGTTAACAGTGTTGGGCTTTGTTACAGTGTGATTTCTGAAGGGTTAGCAGTGTTGGGCTTTGTTACAGTGTGATTTCTGAAGGGTTAGCAGTGTTGCGCTTTGTTACAGTGTGATTTCTGAAGGGTTAGCAGTGTTGGGCTTTGTTACAGTGTGATTGCTGAAGGGTTAGCAGTGTTGGGCTTTGTTACAGTGTGATTGCTGAAGGGTTAGCAGTGTTGAGCTTTGTTACAGTGTGATTGCTGAAGGGTTAACAGTGTTGGGCATCTCTGAGTTGAGTTCTGAGTGATCAGTCTGAGTTGAGCTGCTGTGCGTTATGATGGTGCTCTGCTCTGTGCCGGCAGGTTAAGTTGGGTTTACCGTCTGTGGGCCACTCTCTGGCTGAGTGGCAGCTCATTACAGCTCTGAGAGCCGGTGTTTACTGCAACTTGGGCTTGGCCCCATCTCTCTGCTAATTAGAGTGGAAGCAGCTGAACTGTAATCTTTGTCTTGTTTAAACAGGCTGACCTTTTCCTTTTTCAATGGAGGCCTGCTTTACTGCCCTCCACCACAGGCAATATGACCACTTTACCCAGCGTTCCCACACTCTCTTCAAAAGCCAAGGCCTCTGCGCTGTGTTTGAACTCAGCCTGCGCCTCCGTGCTTGGGATTCCTTCTGCCGTTTGGTTTTAGCTTTTTTGTTTGCCCTTCTTTTCTGCTGTCGTGTGAAGTCAGTGAGGGTTTTGTTGCTGACGAGACAGAAGTTTAAAAAAAAACATCTTTCTTTATTTCAACAGTAGATGAACCTGATCTACTGTTGTTGGTCAATTAACCAATTATGATGCGCAGAGTGACTGTGTGCATCACATGAACATTATAGAGCTTTTTAAATGAAACAGTAGAAGCCATATCGCCCCCTACACTTCCTGTAGTGTATTACAGTCTGTCAGAGCGACTTTGTGGATCATATGAACATTATAGAGCTTTTTAAATGAAACAGTAGAAGCCATATCGCCCCCTACGCTTCCTGTAGTGTATTACAGTCTGTCAGAGCGACTGTGTGGATCATATGAACATTATAGAGCTTTTTAAATGAAACAGTAGAAGCCATATCGCCCCCTACGCTTCCTGTAGTGTATTACAGTCTGTCAGAGTGACTGTGTGGATCATATGAACATTATAGAGCTTTTTAAATAAATGTTTTTTTTTGAGTAAATTTATTTCATGATGTCTTTGCTTCACAAATAATCTTGCTTGTTTTAAGCATTATTTCTTGAAATAAACCATTCACAGCGTTATTTTTTTAAAAATTTACAAGCAGTGTTCAGCAGTGAATTGATACATTAATAATTTCTTCATGTTTATTGGTATTACTCGGTATCTACAGTGACTTTGTGTTTCTAGCAGTATCTGAGCTCAGGACTGTCTTTTCTCTAAGCTATTGGTAACTAGCAAAGATACTTTCTCTAGACAGACAAAGCACTTCTTGTAAGTCGCTCTGGACAAGAGCGTCTGCTAAATGCTGTAAACGTAAAAATGTAAATGTCTTTGTCGGCTGAGCGTTGAAGCCCTTTAAGCCAGGTACATCTGTCTGAATCTTTGAGAGGGACTTCAGAAGGAGCTTATCTTGATCTTGGTCTCATTCCTCAGCGCCGCTGTAGCCCTGTGTTCTGTGTTTTGTCTGCTCTACTGGAGGCTGTGTTTCTGAGGGGCTGTGGGGCTCATGGGTTGATGGCAGGTACAGTTTGGGGTCCCTGAGAGGCCCCTGAGCGGGCTGCATACCCAGGGCCTCTGACACTGCCTCCATTGATGTGGTATTCCAGCCAGCTGGGCATCTTTTCCTGTTTATCGTCTGTTAGAGGCCCCGGCCAGATCCACACGGCCCCTCATGTCTCCAGAGCTTTCGGACAGATGGTGACCATCTTTCATTTGTTTTGCTCCTTCCTTGAAGTGGCTGTCAATAAGAGCATTTACTTTCTCATCCTTCTTTTTTTGTTAGTTTATTTTATTGGCAACCAAGAAAGAAAAAAACAAAGGCGTGCAGTGTCATCTATTATGTTTTTTTTTCTCTGCTTTATTCTGTCCGTATACACGGTGTCCCAAAAAAATAAATAAATAAATAATTCATAGTCTAATAACAGCCAAAATGTCTAAAAACTAAGCAGGTTTCATTTTTAATGGATTCTCAGGTTGAAGAATGGAGTTCACTAGAAATGAAAAGGCATTTAGTGTGTTAGAAAATGCTCGAACACAGTCAAACAAGAATGAGCAGCACATTTATGAGAAAATTCACTAAAAATGCCCCAACTGGACAGCAGATTTAGACATGATGCAGACACAGCGTGTTTGGCCAGAGCTGGACTACCGACTGGACATGTGTTGTGTCACAGGCAGTGCGCATATTCAACATGTGTGAAGCTGTGAAATCGACTATAAAATCTACACCCCTCTGAATTTCTTGTCCGAATTTTTATCAATAAATCTTGTTTTGCCCGACATGAAGCCTGTTTAATTTCATTTGCCTCGGACATGTAATTACTCAGATATTCACACCTCAAATAATGTAAATTTTTTTGGGACATGCTGTACAAAACTGTGCAAAAGTTTTAGGCCTATGGAAAATTGTCATTTTAAATTTTGTCATTTACTGTTAACTATTATTAAAAAATATTTGCAAACCACTCCTTCAGGTTCCACACTGCAAAAATATCTTAACAAGTGCAAACGTCTTAAATGTAGTGAATAACTGTAATATCCCTCATTATGAGGCTGCTGTAAGAATATTCTAAGAGTATTCCACCTGTTTCTGTACATTTTTACTAGTTTTAAGTGATTTTAACTGCTGAAAGTGTCTGGTTCCATTGGCAATCTGCTAAGTTTACTTGTTTTTTTAGAAATAATGAAGAAAATTTTGCTCAGTTCAAGAAATCTGCAATTGAAATCAGACACTTTTATAAGACAAAGCTGCTTAAAAACAAGTTAAAATGTCTTGACATAAGTTCAGTAATCTCACACTATTCTTACAGCAGCCTCATAATGAGAGATATTAGATGTAACGACTGCATTTAAGACGTTTACACTAAGATATCTTTTGCAGGGCAACACCTGATTTTGTTATTTCATTGAATTAAATTAAGTGCTGATGATAGAATTTAATCACTTTATATGATGCTGGAGGAGAAATCTAGAGCCTTTGCCCTTCAAACTAGCTCAAAAGAGATCAGTTTTTTCAGAATTATTGAAACATGTTAAATATTTTACATAATGTGCTCAGATGATGCTCAGACTCTAGTGCAGCACTGTACATGATAAAAATACACCACAAAGCCTGTGCAGGACTTTATTTATAACCTATAAATCAGTCATTTCTGACTTTCCCACATCTTTGTGGTATTTTTAGTGAGGGTTGTTTTCTAAATAAGGATGCAGTGAGTTCTCGTGACTTGTCATGTTGCTGTCGATCAGAAAGGGAAGCGGAGTCAGCCGAGCTGAGGTACGCTGGGAGAAGGAGCTAAAGGAGAAGTGCAGTTATATGAAGGGACTGATGCAGAACTCGGACGACCTGTGGACAGTTTTCCCAGAGTGTCACTGGAGTCCATAATCCATAATCCTCTGAACTACCGTGTCATTAGGGAGCCAAAATATGAACATTTCTGCATTCAAACTAAGAGCGAGCTAACAGAGCCTGTTTATCAACCACACTGGACGAAGCTTGCTAGTCTTTGTGGGATATTATGATGAGGTCGGTCTTCTGACGCCAGATCAGCGCGCAGCAGTGTTTGCATGCACGTAGCAATATTCACGTTTTGACTGTAATGACCCCATAATTCTGAAGATCCAGTGAGATTAGATGGAAAAATGTACCCAGGACAAAACCAAATCAGATTTGGAACTTTTTTGTTTACCACACAATGGAATAGTGTTGATATTTGAAAGCTCCCTTGATTTTTCCCATCAAGGAAAACTGCTTAGACCTAGTGTTGCCAATATGGGCAGGATTGCAGTATTACAACATGACCTCAGTGGTGTATACCTGCATTCAAAGATTGGTCCAGGATCAGCTTTGTTTCTCTGATATGTTAAAGCCTTGAGCCAGTTTGCTTCACTTTACTGATTTACTGGATTAGAAGTGCTGTGTGATGGTCAAACAGATGGCTTTCAGTATGGAAAAGACTTTCACAGCCTACTAGGTCTGTTAAAGAGTATTAAACCCATCAGGCTGTGAGAATTGTGGTGTGTGTGTCCTGGGGAGCGGTGTTTGGATTGCTTCTCTGTTAGGGACTGTGGTTATATTGGTTCTGTGTTAGGGAGCAGTGACCAGCTCTGTTTCTCTCATCAGTTAAAGATGTGAGCCAGTAGGCTGGGCTTTACTGGATTTAAGTGCTCTATAGAGCGATGATCTAACTGCTAGGCAGATTTCAACCTGGAACAAAGTTTTCATTGAATTGCAAGGATGTGATCTTAATGCCTTTTGTCAGGATCCAGCAGTGTAGCAGGCCTTTGTCAGTATTTGAATAGTTTCTGTGTTGGGGACAGAGTTTGGATAGTTTCTGTGTTGGGCAGAGTGGTGGGGACAGTGTTTGGAATGGACAGTTTTGGGGACAGTGTTTGGAATGGACAGCTTTCGGGGCAGTGTTTGGATTGGACAGTCTTGGGGATAGTGTTTGGATTGTTGCTGTGTTGCTGGTAGTGTTGAAGGCAATGTTTGCATTGTTGCAGTGTAGTGGACAGTGTTTAGATTGGATGGTGTTTGAGTTGGACAGCGTTGGGGACAGTGTTTGGGCTGGACAGCGTTGGGGACAGTGTTTCGAGTGTTGGGTTTATCTCTGGGCTGAGTAAAGGCAGAAGGTTGTCTGGCCATTAGTCATGTTTTGCTGAGTGGACAGTATTTGGGTTGCACAGCATTGGGGACAGTGTTTGGGCTGGACAGCGTTGGGGGAAGTGTTGGGGGAAGTGTATAAAGGCAGAAGGTTGTCTGGCCATTAGTCATGTTCTGCAGAGCGGACAGTGTTTGGGCTGGACAGCATTGGGGGAAGTGTTGGGGACAGTGTTGGGGGAAGTGTTGGGGACAGTGAATAAAGGCAGAAGGTTGTCTGGCCGTTAGTCATGTTCTGCTGAGCGGACAGTGTTTGGGCTGGACAGCATTGGGGCCAGTGTTGGGGCCAGTGTTGGGGCCAGTGTTGGGGCCAGTGAATAAAGGCAGAAGGTTGTCTGGCCGTTAGTCATGTTCTGCTGAGCGGACAGTGTTTGGGCTGGACAGCATTGGGGCCAGTGTTGGGGCCAGTGTTGGGGCCAGTGTTGGGGCCAGTGTTGGGGCCAGTGTTGGGGCCAGTGAATAAAGGCAGAAGGTTGTCTGGCCGTTAGTCATGTTCTGCTGAGCGGACAGTGTTTGGGCTGGACAGCATTGGGGGAAGTTTTGGGGGAAGTTTTGGGGGAAGTTTTGGGGGAAGTTTTGGGGGAAGTGTTGGGGGAAGTGTTGGGGGAAGTGTTGGGGGAAGTGTTGGGGACAGTGAATAAAGGCAGAAGGTTGTCTGGCCGTTAGTCATGTTCTGCTGAGCGGACAGTGTTTGGGCTGGACAGCGTTGGGGGAAGTGTTGGGGGAAGTGTTGGGGGAAGTGTTGGGGGAAGTGAATAAAGGCAGAAGGTTGTCTGGCCGTTAGTCATGTTCTGCTGAGCGGACAGTGTTTGGGCTGGACAGTGTTGGGGCCAGTGTTGGGGCCAGTGTTGGGGCCAGTGTTGGGGCCAGTGTTGGAGGAAATGTTGGGGGAAGTGTTGGGGGAAGTGTTGGGGGAAGTGTTGGGGGAAGTGAATAAAGGCAGAAGGTTGTCTGGCCGTTAGTCATGTTCTGCTGAGCGGACAGTGTTTGGGCTGGACAGCGTTGGGGCCAGTGTTGGGGCCAGTGTTGGGGCCAGTGTTGGGGCCAGTGTTGGGGGAAATGTTGGAGGAAATGTTGGAGGAAATGTTGGGGGAAGTGTTGGGGGAAGTGTTGGGGGAAGTGAATAAAGGCAGAAGGTTGTCTGGCCGTTAGTCATGTTCTGCTGTGCGGACAGTGTTTTCCTCAGCGCTCTGCAGTCGAGCTGCTAAGTCAGCAGTCATCAGAATTTCTGTGTGTTGAGAGTCAAACAGACTTAATTCCGTCACTGACACAGCAGAGCCGACAGGGCTGCTCCGAGGAGTTCCTCACACACAGGAACAGACAGAGAAGAGAGTCTGGACGCTTCCAGTCTCTAAAGTGGCCGAGAACCAGCCTGTTGTACCCACTGATATTTGACAGCAGGGTAATAGTGAGGTTATTAAAGGTTATTAAAGGTCACTGTACTGCTTTAATATGTGTTCCTCAAAAGTGAACATGCTGCACAGACAGACGCTCCAGGCCATTCAGTCAATTCAGACCATGTCCAAGGAGCTTAGCTGAGATAATAAAGGTGAACTGTTTAATAGGCTGATGATTTATGAAATAAAGTCATTTGTCATGGTTTTTGTTTGAAAACAAAAAGCACAGGGCTTTTATTCTGACATGCCTTAAAGAGTGAACGGGCTTAATAAAGACCCCGGTTGACATTCACGGTGCAGTAAATTGAAAATGTTATTGTTGAGTCGTGGATTGACTTGTACCAGTTCAGCTGGTGCGACCGCAGAAAAACATGAAGATGTGTTATTATCATTATTATAATGTTCTTTTATGTACATATATAAGTTAAACGAATATACGCGTCATCGTATCTACGTCTTTATCCGTTTATATTGAGATCCAAGTACAAAGACTAGTTTCTACACGTTTTCAATATCAGTAGTTAATTCTAAATAAATATCTTCAAATGTTCACTGTCAGCACAAAAGCTCATCTCCATTTTTGTCCTTTTTGTTTTTTTCACATAATTTCACATTTCTACTGCTCTTTACATTTTTTCATCATTTCCAAAATTAATGGGACAGTAAAAATGGTTCACAATTACATGAAGAAAAAAATTTCTCCATTAACTTCTCTTCAAATTTAAGGATGTTGTCTTCTTTTTGGAGATGCGGGTTTTTGTCCCGACAGTGACGACATGATGTTTTTATTAATAGGTGGTTTTCCACCTGACATATTCAGAGTGGCAAAATTGATGATCCTGTTTTTAAAGAGAAACTTATTCCATTATAAAGCATATCAAGCAAAATCAATAACGACTCTTACAGATGTGAAAGTGCATGTTTTTTTAAAGAGGTTTATAAATGATATTTATTTTATTGAGCGATGGTTCACGTGGTGTGCTGTAACTCCACTGGAGCCCAGTGACCCAGGCTGCGTCTGCGAAGAGAGATCCTGTTGGAGTGTTTTTGTGGAGGTGAAGCGGAGCTGCAGGAATGTGAGGAGTTGGGAATTTCCGGGTGGAACGTCCTGAAACTGACCGGGACGGTTGTGTGTCTCGTCGTGTGGAACTTTCATTATAAAGCGATGTTCTCTGGCTGCCGAGCTGGTGGGAGATATTTTAGTCACAGACTCAACACACAACAACGAAACATTTACGGTGTAGTGATTCAGAGTTTGAATCAGTTCATCAGAATGACTCTTTTGAACTGACTCTAATGCACAAGCAGAATGAAGGCGGCAGTCACTGTCTGCAGACAGAGCTCAGACGATAACTTGAACAGGTTAGACTTAAAATGTTAAAATGTGGCTTTTTTATACCCTGATATTTTAGCTTCATGTGTAAATGATTATATTCACATGCTGTTCAAAGCTTAGAGGAAGTTTCAATGTTAAATAAATGCGTAATTAACTGGTTAAGATATAAACAGAGCCGTTCAGAGTGGTTCTCTGTTCTAGATAATCTTACCGAGTCAGAGCTGTTCACAGTGGTGGTGATAGGAACCAGACGTCCCCCTCTAAAAGCTCCTCACAGAAAGTTCCTACATGAAATGGTTCTGAATTCACTGCCTGATGACTGAGACGCTGTTTTATGATAGTTTAGAGAACTTCAACTCCATTCATGGTGGAGGGAGACATGCAGGGCGCTGTGCGGCAAAATAGTCCCCAAAGAAAACTGATTATTCCAGATTTTCCACTATTTTCCATCATAAACATTCCACATAAACTCAGAAGACTCTTCCAGGTTCTTTGGTGGTTCTGGATGGTAAATAACATGTCTATATCTGTGTTGTTGTCATGGCGACGCCTGGTCCCCATCACCACCACTGTAAAGACTTCTGAACCATTTCACACCAAACCGCTCTGAACCTCTCTGTTTAGAGCTCAACACTGAGGGGGAATCTTTGGGCAGATTTTGTAGAAGATGATCGATTCACAAGAAACGATTTGCTCATGGTCGCTGCTGCTGTTGTCGTGCAGCTGCGGTGGAGAGAGGAGATGCTGAAATGAAACTAGATAGACTCAGTTAGAGAGAGAATTCCTCCCGTCTGTTGGCCGGAGCTGCAGAGCGGGGTGAGGGAGTGCATTTGGACGAAGCTGCTGGCCGGGACACCGCGGCACAGTTCAGTCCAGATGTACCTCACTGCCCATCCTGGAGAAGAAAAAACTCGGCTGCCCTGCCTGAGCAGCCGACGCTGCCTCTGCAGACTCTGAAATAGACGGATCTGTTCCGGAATGATGAAAAAATGAGCATACTTCTTGCTTATAGAGTCGTTGTTGTTGTGCATTATGGATAAACATACTTTGAGGACAGTTTCTGAACATCTGGGAGGATTTACTTCTGCCACAGAAGCAAGCTTCATAACTTGCGTCATCTATTTTGGATTCATCCTAATATTTGCCCCTAGAAACAACGAGTTACAGAGCTGAGAGCATCCAGACACATGGAGGACATCAGGACATTGTACATGTTTGGGGAAACTTGCTTTTTTTGCAATTCACAAATTTTTATTTTATATAAATGTAGAACATTACAGTACGATGCAGTTAAGACAGAATTTTTTTTTTGTCCTGTGCTCTCTTTTGTCCCTACCCCTGTATCCCTTTCCTACTTAAGAGAAGATGCAAGATGCGCAGGATTATATTTAACAGGACAAAGAATCAGATTAAAAGACAGAAAGAAATGGGGTCTTGTCAAGTGAAATTATCTTTAATCTAGTCAATATTATATCAAGATTAAGAGACCTAAGAGTCCAACAACAGGGAAATTTCACCTCCACATTTAACTCATCCATGCAGTGAAACACCACACACGCTAGGGGGCAGTGAGCACACTTGTCCGGAGTGGTGGGCAGCCCTGTCCACGGCGCCTGGGGAGCAGTTGGGGGTTAGGTGTCTTGCTCAAGGTGAGCTCAGGGGATCGAACCCGTGACCTTCCGGTCACAGGGCCGGTTCCACGACTGCCCCCATATCTAACCTATATCTAAAATTTCCCATTTTGAGATGGTTGTGCTCTTATTCTAAAATGACTTATTTTACTTCTAGACATTATTTTTATCTGTTTTAAAAGATTTTATTAATTAATTTGATCTCACTGTAGGGGCAGATAATGTTGCTGGTTTCAAGCTCATTTCTTAAAACGAGCAAAATGATCTGAAACTACAGAGAGATAAATTTACTTAATGAAATCGTTTAAAACGAGTCGAAATGTTTGTAAATAATATAATCATATTAAAATAAGCTTAACAATCTCAACAGGAGAGATATTCGATTTATTGTCCATATTTAATATAATATCACTTGACACGAGACCATTTTATGCAGTGTTTTAACAGGAGTTAAATAAAAAATGACATGAAAATAAATAAAATAAACAACTAATAACAACGAGAATAACAGACATGATGAGATAAAGAGAGGTGGTTGGTTTAACTGACTA
>NC_051227.1:12116157-12156157 GCF_015220715.1 Pygocentrus nattereri
TTATTAAGTGGCCAGTGAGTGAACGGATGGGGTAAGTGTTTCTAATAAAATGGCCAGTTAGTGGATGTATGGGTCGGGGTTTCTAATAAAGTGGCCACTTAGTGGATGCATAAGGCATATGTTTCTAATAAAGTGGCCAGTTAGTGGAGGTATGGGGTAGGTGTTTCTAATAGCTTGTTTTACTCTGCCATCTTTATTAGGCCTGTTAGTGCAGATGGCTCTGTGAGCCTGGTTGGCTGTTTTAGCTCAGTCAGCTCTGTTTATGGGGCTGGTGATCTTCTCTAACTAACGGCATCACAACGTCTCAGCTGACCGTCCACCAAGAGAGTAAGTCATTCCATATGTGTAGATGTTTGTGCATGTCCAAACGTGCATGTGAGTCTATATTCCTGAACTGTATTAAGTGTAAAATCTTCCCCTGTCTTGACCTCACTGACCTCCTCAGACTGCATATGTGGGCCAGTCATGTTCCCTTAAAGTGATACAGTTAAATACAACAGATAGTTCTGGCCGCACAAGCTGATTGGTTGAGAGGTGTTCTAACTGTTATTTCACCATAACATCAATTTTTTCACAAACACTGTATCACTCCACTGAGATGCCGTTGCTAAGCAACGACTTTGACAGCTATAGAAGACGCTCAACCCATTCAAACGTTTTTACTTCTTACTTTGCCAGAAACAGAAAACGGACACTTTTAAGATCACATTTGACCGACGGCCGACTCGGTCCGACTCTGAAGAAGACACTAAATTCCCAAACTGTCGTCACCACTGAGCAGCTTTTCAGTCGGCAGCTGTGACAGAAGAACAGCTGAACAACCTGGAATCAGCCAGAAATTAACCCAACACCATTCACCAAACTAAACAGGCTGTAAGAAGCTTTACAGACTGGCTGGAACCAAACAACATTAATACTGATCTGAAAAAACTGACCAAACTGAGCTGAACCTGATATTGGGTCAGTTTTATGGCTCAGTCTGATTTGGTCAGACTCTGAAGATCAGACACATCTGGCAAATGGTATTGGGTTCACTTCTGTCTGAATCCAGGTTGTTTAGCTGTTCTTCTGTCACAGCTGCCGACTGAAAAGCTGCTCAGTGGTGACGACAGTTTGGGAATTTAGTGTAAGGAGCTGGAGAACAAACTGCCGGCTGTGCAGCGAGTGGGCGGAGCTCGTTACTCTGACGTAGCAACAAGATGCTGGTTAAGGAGCTCTAATTAGGAGGAAGGAACTGAACATTAAAACATATTAAACGGCCCAGTTTATTCATCTCTTACTGTATTTATTTAACTGTTGTATTAAAGCAGAAGAACACTCGAGGACTGTGTTATCACCAGTAACATCAAGGTGATATGATGATCACAGCCGTGATGGTATTTGGTGATAACGCCCTCCCTCTGTGTTCTGTTCCATAAACGTATTGCAGCGTATCAGCGTTAAAATTGTGTTGAATGGTATTTCCGTATTATTGCATTGGGTTTAATTGCACTGAATTGTACTGCAATGTATCATACTGCTACTACTGTATCGAATTGGTTTGCAAACATATCATGTTGCATTGCATTGTGTCGCATGTTACCATATGGCATTGTATGGTATTGTGACTTATTTGTTAGCTTGGGGGTAATATATTAGCTTCTGGCCACAACATTAGATCAGGACGAAGCAGCTTTTCTTTCTGCTGTTGTTCTTTTAATGTTGAATGCTCCACTAAACTGACAATGTACACACATCAGCACAAGGCACGTCTTCAGCTGCTCTGTTTTTGCTGTATTTTTGTGAAAAATGTGTAGAATCGAAAACCATCACATTGAATGAGTTTTGTGAATTGGTATATGGCATGCGCCCGCCCCCCCAGGCCCCGACAATGATGACCGAGAGAGGGAACGAGAGCTCGCCGCTCCGCCTCCTCGTTATCGCCCCCAGCTGGCAGCTCGGCCACTCGGGACTCGCTCCTTCCTCTGGTGCCTCTCGTAGCCAGCACCAGCGTTGTCCTCCTCCTTCCGCCGTCACTCCTGCACATTGGAGGAACTTGGACTTTTCGCTCCGCCCCTCCACACTCACGGCTCTCTCCCCGGCGTCCTCACCGAGGTGCGTCGCCGCTGAGTGTTCGGGCCCCGCCTTTCTGCCAGCTCTCTTGGCCATCGTTGTCGGGACCCGGTGGGGCGGGCGCATGCCACACATTACACCACTAAAGGTAACAAGTAACGGAACCTTGTTTCCAGCCAAGTCGTACCTCGTACCTTTATTTTTTTACATTTTTCAGTTTGTGACATAATTAGAAAGTATCCATGGTCATATGTTTTGTGTGTAAATTTCATGATGTGTGGACCAACAGAAATGACCCAAAATGACTTGGAAAAACGTCTGGTTCCATTGACTTACATTAAAAGTAAAGTAGGTTTTTTCCTTCCCCTGTAAAGTTCTCATTTCTTCCAACAGCAGCGATATTTGTGTTTTCTGACACTGTATTTTGTTATCTATAAACAAGAACTGTACAGCTTAGTGCATGTTTATAGATCACAGTGAGGCATCATACAGAAACCACATCAGGACTATTCGAGACACCTTTACACAGTTTGAAATGAGTTGTGATGATTTAGGCATAATGCTAACTGGCGGGTATAAGCTTCCATCCTTTGTTAGCTACGTTAGCCTCATGGCTCTAAAACTAAAGAAGCAAACTTCAGACACCAAACGAGTCTCGGCTGATTGGAAACATTCCATGTAAGGGGAGGAAACTGGGAAGAACTGGACTTTCATCACTTTAAGGCCACGTTTGTCCAGTCCTGTATGAGTCACTCTTCCAGTGTCACTGCTGCTTTTCCCACTCCGTCCACATTTCTCCTCTGTATTCTCACAGCTTCCCATCAGACCTTGCTTTGTTACTCTTCGCCGCATATTTTGGACATTTCTCCACACGCCCACGCTGGGAGACAGTAGATTAGAGGAAAGAATGTGGAGCAGGACTGTGATAGCCGTGCAGAGCGACTGTGAATTCCAGCTATGGAGAGAATGGATGCTTATCCTCCGTCTGAAGGAGGGATGGCATTCGGGCGCTATTTCCCTCATAGACGTACTCGGCTCTGAAAGGACAGGCTCAGCTAGAGCTGCACTGTTTCCCTCAGTTCTACATTAATAGCTTGAACTTGTGCTTTGATACACTGCAGTTCCAAAAGTATTCGGTCGTCTGGCTTCACACACATATGAACTTGAGTGACATCCCGTTCTTAATCCATAAGGTTTATTATGATTATTATAACAAGGGTTAGGAGTGGTTATGGGAATTTTTGACTTCCAGAAGTGCATTTGTGAGGTCAGACACTGATGTTGGACGAGAAGGCCTGGCTCACACTCTAATTCATCCCAAAGGTGTTCTATCGGGTTGAGGTCAGGACTCTGTGCAGGCCAGTCAAGTTCTTCCACACCAAATTGGCTTATTCATGTCATTATGGACCTCTCTTTGTGCACTGGTGCGCAGTCATGTTGGAACAGGAAGGGGCCGTCCCCAAACTGTTCCCACAAAGTTGGGAGCATGAAATTGTCCAAAATCTCTTGGTGCTGAAGCATTAAGAGTTCCTTTCACTGGAACTAAGGGGCCGAGCCTAACTCCTGAAAAACAACCCCACACCATGATCCCCCCTCCACCAAACTTTACACTTGGCACAACACAGTCAGACAAGTACCGTTCTCCTGGCAACCGCCAAACCCAGACTCGTCCATCAGATTGCCAGACGGAGAAGCGACCCATTCTTTCACTAATGTCTGTAGAAGCAGTCTGCAGGCCTAGGTGCTTTTATACACCTGTTGATTGGGTGAGTGAATACTTTTGGAAATATAGTGTATGTTTTATCACTAGGCCATTAATACTCATATGGTTCCTTCTGTGGTTTCTGTGCCTAACTTGCAGAAATGCAGTAACATCTGCTTCGTGGGAAAAGTCAGTTAGGAACATTCTTGTTCCGTATTGAACGTTCTGGCTCATGCTTTGTTATTAAGGGCTATCAATGGGAATTTTATTAATTTCGTCCTTTCTCTACGTTCAGTGATACAGTATCAGCATGGAGACAGGATGGACATTTGAAGCTATTGTAGGTTGAATGGGTAAGGCTAAGTTGTAGCTGAACGGTGGAGCTGAACTGCTGTCCGTATATGGACTGTGTGGTCCGAGGAGTGAGCGGTACATTTTGAGCTGATGTTCATGTTCCATATCGAACTTTTCTTTCAAGAAAGCAGAGAAAGTTCACTGTTCCATGATACGGGCCCTTTAAGATCCCTCTCCTAATGCTGTTCAGCTTTTGTAATCTGGTAGCATTAGAGGTGGATGAAAGTGAGGCAGGCTCGAGCCGAGCGGCTCCAGTTCACCAGCGGCCTCGGCTCGACTCGGGCGTGTTTGTGTGTGTTTCTTCAGTGGAGTTTTTCTTGTAAATCATTTGGTCTTATTTGAACACCTGGTATGCATTGAATCAACATGTCTGGCCTAATTTAGCGCTCACCCAGATCCGTCCTAAAGCCTGTCCATCAAACTCCTTTCATACTGCCTGAAAGATGAAAGGATGAAGCCAAACGAGTGAACGTCTGAGCAGACACACATCTGCTCTTTCTGAACCACGTCCAGAGAGCGATTACAGTGGCCTCCCTCTCTCTCTGTCTCTCTCATTTACTCTTTCTCTTTGTGATCAGTTCCCTTAAATGGAGCTTTGTTGGCATGAATAAGTTGCCTTTTAAACTTTTTAAACTGATTTTTAAAATCCGGATTTAATAATACATAATACGTGCAGTGGATTACATGAAGATGAGATCTAAGCCCATAGAGAACAGCCTTAAAGGCATCTTATGTAGGAACAAAAAATTGATAAAAATAAGGGGTTTCAAAACCAACTAGTTTTCAACAAAATGCCTTAGTGGGCGCTGTGGGCAGCAGTCACCCTGTTGAGCACCGTGCCTGAAACACAGCGGCAGTAAACAGTCAGGACAAGAGAAGAGAAATCAGTTTTAGAGCTTTATTAGAGTAGAAATATTACATAAGATGATCTAATTCCACTGCAGGCTGTGTGACACTGCGCTGAGACTGTGGCATTCTTTAACTGCAGACCTGATAGACAAGTAAACTGAGCAGCCGTTGAGCGTTCACCGCAAAAGAAACTCACATTGAATAAAGTGATACACCAGAATATCTCTAAAAGCTTGAGTGGCTCTTTAAAATATGATTTACATTCTTCTGTTAACTGACTGTCCTGCACTGAAAGGCTCATTGTTATGATAGTTGGTAGGATAGTTGTTTGCTACTAGCATTTAGCTTGATAAATGACTTCCAGTCAGAATGAAAATAGTGCACCCAGCCATGAGACGTGAGATTCTGAGCGCTGTGGTTATTCCTGTCCCATGTTTACAGTGGAAATCAGTTTCCAGCTCACACATTTACCGTGGAGGTCAGCTGATTCCACTCACGTATTGACAGTGGAGTTCAGCTGATTCCATTCACGTATTGACAGTGGAGTTCAGCTGATTCCATTCACGTATTGACAGTGGAGTTCAGCTGATTCCACTCACGTATTGACAGTGGAGTTCAGCTGATTCCACTCACGTATTGACAGTGGAGTTCAGCTGATTCCACTCACGTATTGACAGTGGAGTTCAGCTGATTCCACTCACGTATTGACAGTGGAGGTCAGCTGATTCCACTCACGTATTGACAGTGGAGTTCAGCTGATTCCACTCAGGTATTGACAGTGGAGGTCAGCTGATTCCACTCACGTATTTACAGTGGAGGTCAGCTGATTCCACTCACGTATTGACAGTGGAGTTCAGCTGATTCCACTCACGTATTGACAGTGGAGGTCAGCTGATTCCACTCACGTATTGACAGTGGAGTTCAGCTGATTCCACTCACGTATTGACAGTGGAGTTCAGCTGATTCCACTCACGTATTGACAGTGGAGTTCAGCTGATTCCACTCACGTATTGACAGTGGAGTTCAGCTGATTCCACTCACGTATTGACAGTGGAGGTCAGCTGATTCCACTCACGTATTGACAGTGGAGGTCAGCTGATTCCACTCACGTATTGACAGTGGAGGTCAGCTGATTCCACTCACGTATTGACAGTGGAGGTCAGTTGATTGTGACCAGTATTTACAGTGGAGGTCAGTTGATTGTGACAAGTATTTACAGTGGATGTCAGCTGATTGTGACCAACATGTACAGTGGACGTCAGCTGATTGTGACCAATAAGTCTGATATTTTGATCAAATATTTACAGCGCACTCAGAAAAAAGGACCCAAACTGTCACTGGCATGGTCCCCTGAGGGGTACACCTTTAGTTAGGGATGATAGTTTTATTGTATTCCGTTAAAATTATATCATTTTCACAGTTGCGTTGACTCCACTCAATCTGTCTTGTCTCCAGGTTTTTATTTTATTATTCCATTTCAGAACATTTGGTCATGATAAAGCACAAATACATGTGTGGGATTACCCTGGGATTTACTTATTTGAGGTACACAGTTGGGCCTTAAAACCACTGTTGTGGCTTTGAGGGAACATTTACATTGTTTGTATCTTGATGAACAAAAAATGTTGTATCTCAGGCCTTTTTCTGACGGTGTGTGAGTCGGCTGGCTCCGATCATTTACAACAGAAACTTTTCTAGTCTCATATTCAGAACAAAAACCTTCCCATTTCACATATTGTACAGTGGAAATCAGCCAGTTCTGATTGTGTGTTTGCAACTAAAATTCTGCCAGTTCTGTTCACACATTTACGTTGAGAGTCAGTCTGTTACAGTGACACATTTACAGCTGGACGATACTTCCATCCAATCTCCTGTCCAGAGTTTACATGGACACTGTTATTAAAACTGCAGTGGAGGCTGAGAGGAGCTGCTGCAGCTGAAATGGAGTGGAAAGAGTGGAAAAGGGAAAGAGCAGAATCTGTCTTCTCCACTCAGCTCAGCTCACTCAGACACACACCAGACACTGCTGGTGGGGTCCAAATCTCAACCATATGGCAGAGAGGTGATCATGGTTCCGGGGCCACCTGGCTCTGATTTGTTGCCTCATCTCATGACAGAGGCCCTTGGGGGCCAAGCACTCCTATATGATCCATCACCTCCCATCCGAATGTAAATATCTGTGCCGCTGTATACATTCTCCACTCGTCCACTTGATTGGAAACACCTCTGAAGTGTTTGTAGTTGGAGTCAATGCCCATATAAGGAGTTCTATACCGGCGTTTTCGGAAATGATGTTTTTGTCTGAGTGAACAACAGAAACGGTCCGGTGCTGAAAAACGTAGTCCCCCTGAATGTCACTGAAGCCTCGGAATAATAAGATGGTTAAGGAGTCAAAATATAAATATCTATAAGAATAAACTTCAGCACTGTTATTTAAAAACACCGGCTACTCCAACTGCAGCCTAAAATGATGTCAAGCTTGTAGTGATAGCAGAACCCTTTTATGTGCCATATAGAAGCTTTTTCAAAATGATACTGAATAGAACTATATAGAGCACATTTTTCATCAGTCTGACAAACGATTTTACCACGCACAGAACCGTTTAAGCATGCGAATGTTTTTGAACATTTTATGGTTCTGTATAGAACCATTGTCTATACGAAAACTCTTGAAGGTCCATCATTTAGTCCTGCATACAATTTTCCCCTAAATATCACCGAATCCTCCAGAGCAAGAGCTTGTTAAGGAGTCAAAATATGAACATCGCTTGCATGACAGTGAGTCTACGACTAAACACCACTGTTATGTACCAACAGCAGCTACACCAGAGCCACGCTGGACAGAGTCTGTGCGGTATTTTGGTGAAATCAGTCTTTAGTGTGCAGCAACATTGATATTTTGACTTTTTAGCAGTCTTAAAATTCAGAGCAGCTCCAGTGACGTTCGGGGGAGGATTGTATGTATGGCAAAATATGTCTGATTTTTAGTTATACGTTATAATAGCAGATGTTTTTTGAAGATGCCATTCATTTTCCCTTTAGAGATAACCAGCTTAAGGCCATCACAACTACAATTGCATGGCATCACGTAGTGGAGCGCTGCTATAGAATGCCAGCAGGGAGAGCCCTAAAAAGCGCCAGGTTCAAGTTCATTTTTACACTCCACTTATATAATTGAAATAAATGAAGTGTTCAGCATCGCTCACCACGCTTTGCAACATAGGAGCTGAAAAGACTTGGCTAGCAACATGTTTTACTGTCTGTCACAGTTTCTGTGTGGATCATATTGTTAGAGGCTTTTATTGTCATTCTATCTATGTACAAGTACACAGTGGAGTAAAGTTATGTTCCTCCAGGAGCAACACGGTGCAACAAGAAACACAAAGTACAAAGTGTGAGTGTGCAGACATCGCGTGCAAACAGAAATTAAACTAGAAACGATAAATACGATAAATAAAACAGACATTAGACACAGTAAACAGACAGGACAGCGCAGCACCGACACAGCACTCATTCTGAGTGTGAGGTAGTGGAATAAGGTGAGGAGATATTAACATGCTCTGATCTGTGAGTCATGCAGTCAGATGACATACATAAACACAGCAGTTACTGAGGTAACTGAGTAAAACAGTGAAAACACAGTGTAGCAGCAATGATCCAGATAGTGCAAGTAGAGCATCAAAAGAGGTGTGTGTGTGTGTGTGTGTGTGTGAGGGGGGGGGGGCGGGTTAGCTCAGTCCTTGTGAGTTTAAAAACCTGATTGCTTGAGGATTAAAGCTGTTGCAGAGTCTGGCAGTGGTGGCACGGATGCTCCGGTACCTTCTGCCAGATGGCAACAGTGAGAAAAGTCCATGTGAGGGATGGATGGGTTCGTACACGATGTTAGTGGCTTTCCGTATACAACGTGTGGTGTAGATGTCCATGATGGAGGGGAGAGAGACCACGATGATCTTGTCAGCTGTCCTCACTATACGCTGTAGGGTCTTGCAGTCTGAGGCAGTGCAATTAGCAAACCAAGCGATGATGCAGCTGCTCAGCATGTTGTCCAGAGTCCCCCTGTAGCACAGTCCCCATATGAACATTATAGAGCTTTTTAAATGAAACAGTAGAAGCCATATCGCCCCCTACGCTTCCTGTAGTGTATTACAGTCTGTCAGAGGGACTGTGTGGATCATATGAACATTTATAGAGCTTTTTAAATGAAACAGTAGAAGCCATATCGCCCCCTACGCTTCCTGTAGTGTATTACAGTCTGTCAGAGTGACTGTGTTACAACCCCTTGATACATTTGTTTACAGGATGGTGGGTAAAGGTAAGGAGGAGAGGGTCTAGGGTTCTTACATGAAGGACAGAACAGAACTGTCTCTCTCTCTGTCTCTCTCTCTCTCTCTCTCTCTCTCTCTCTGTCTCTCTCTCTCTCTGTCTCTCTCTCTCTCCCGCTCTCTCTCGCTCTCTTTCTCTCTCTCTCTCTGTCATCAGTTGTTAATGTGTGGATTCCGCTGTGTGAGTCATACACTGTCTGACACTTCTCTGTGTATGTGTGTGTGTTTGTCTGTGTATGTCTGGGTTTTGTGTGTGTTTGTCTGTGTATGTCTGGGTTTTGTGTGTGTGTGTGTGTGTGTGTGTGTGTGTGTGTGTGTGTGTGTGTGTGTGTGTGTGTGTGTGTCTGCACGCATGGGACGAGAGGAATTGTTCACTTTGGACTTTCCAGTTTTGTTTTTTCCCTTTTGTCCTCTTAATATTAAATTTAAATCTAAATAAGTTTCTTCTTTTCTTTTCTTTTTTTTTCTTTTTTTAATTGAAAATTCACAACATAAATATACTATAAATATACTGATATTACACAGGCCAATAAAATAAAGCATCATTAAGTGAACCGACAGCCCTGAAATGAACTGGACTGAAGTAAATTGAGCCAAGCTGAGCTGAACTGAACCACATTGCATTCTAAATGCACACACATGCTAAATGCTCACTCTCTGAGTTAAACAAAGCTTAAAAATAATAATAAGCCAACTCAAAAACAGTGAGGCAGTATGAACTAGAATACAAACAAAGAAATAAAAACAAAAGCTCACATAAGAAATACACATCAAATTGCAGTGAATATGTAATGAAAACAGAAGTAAGTGAACTGAAATAATCTTGAAATAAAGTTAAATAGAGCAGATTGAATATAAGATGAAATAAAACTGTTTACATGCGCTCAATAATCCAATCAATCAGATTTCTGCCGGTATCTGATTATTCAAATGGTCATGCAAACAGCTCATTCTGATTTCTTAGATCAGAGTAAGGCCTAGAAATCTGATAAAGAGGCTGGATTTGAGCTCAGTAATCAGATTTCTCAGTGCTGTGAACTCTCACTCTGATTTCTTTCAGATTTCTCGATCTGTGCGTGTGTGAAAACTATATTAGTGCTATAGTTGAAACAAGCGAGCAAAACACTTTTGGAGCAACACTTAAACCAAAATACATTCTTGACGAAATGAAGTGTTTAAATATTCTTCATCTTCTAGATGATGTTGTTCATATTTTCAGGTAAAGTGGTGTGATATAAAAAAAATGTTAAAGTTGAAGTTTGAGTTTTACGTTACGTTTATGTCTCGTCTGGTTCTGTGAGTTTATTGGCTGGTTGCAGAGCAGAAACCTGATTGCTGTCTGACTCATGTAGACCTGGAGTTTCAGATTATATGATTAGTCAAGAGCATAAAAAAGGAATCAGTTACTGACACAGTCTGATTTTCTGCAGTTATCAGATTATTATAGAGCGTGTGAATGCACTCGGAGTCAGGCTGAGCGGAGGTGGTTAGATATTAACGTCTGTAATGGTCGAGTGACATCAGAGAGTGGAGCAGTGCATCAACAGTAAAGGCAGCATGGAGCTTCTTTTACATGGTGATAGGAAGCACAGCAGCTCACTGAAAGTCTCGGTCTTGACTCGGACTCGACTACCACAAAGTCTTGGTCTTGACTTGGACTCACCTACTACAAAATATCGGTCTTGACTCTGACTCGACTACCACAAAGTCTTGGTCTTGACTCGGACTCAATTACTACAAAATATCGGTCTTGACTCGGACTCAATTACTACAAAATATCGGTCTTGACTCGGACTCGACTACTACAAAGTCTCGGTCTTGACTCTGACTCGACTACTACAAAGTCTTGGTCTTGACTCGGACTCAGTTACTACAAAATATTGGTCTTGACTCTGACTCGACTACCACAAAGTCTTGGTCTTGACTCTGACTCATCTACTACAAAATATCAGTCTTGACTTGGACTCTACTACTACGAAGTCTTGGTCTTGACTCTGACTCAATTAATTCCAAATATCAGTCTTGACTCGACTACTACAAAGTCTTGGTCTTGACTCGGACTCAATTACTACAAAATATCGGTCTTGACTCTGACTCGACTACCAAAAAGTCTTGGTCTTGACTCTGACTCATCTACTACAAAATATCAGTCTTGACTCGGACTATACTACTACAAAGTCTTGGTCTTCACTCAGACTCAATTACTACAAAATATCAGTCTTGACTCGGACTCGACTACCACAAAGTCTTGGTCTTGACTTGGACTCACCTACTACAAAATATCGGTCTTGACTCTGACTCGACTACCACAAAGTCTTGGTCTTGACTCGGACTCAATTACTACAAAATATCGGTCTTGACTCGGACTCAATTACTACAAAATATCGGTCTTGACTCGGACTCGACTACTACAAAGTCTCGGTCTTGACTCTGACTCGACTACTACAAAGTCTTGGTCTTGACTCGGACTCAGTTACTACAAAATATTGGTCTTGACTCTGACTCGACTACCACAAAGTCTTGGTCTTGACTCTGACTCATCTACTACAAAATATCAGTCTTGACTTGGACTCTACTACTACGAAGTCTTGGTCTTGACTCTGACTCAATTAATTCCAAATATCAGTCTTGACTCGACTACTACAAAGTCTTGGTCTTGACTCGGACTCAATTACTACAAAATATCGGTCTTGACTCTGACTCGACTACCAAAAAGTCTTGGTCTTGACTCTGACTCATCTACTACAAAATATCAGTCTTGACTCGGACTATACTACTACAAAGTCTTGGTCTTCACTCAGACTCAATTACTACAAAATATCAGTCTTGACTCGGACTCGACTACCACAAAGTCTTGGTCTTGACTTGGACTCACCTACTACAAAATATCGGTCTTGACTCTGACTCGACTACCACAAAGTCTTGGTCTTGACTCGGACTCAATTACTACAAAATATCGGTCTTGACTCGGACTCAATTACTACAAAATATCGGTCTTGACTCGGACTCGACTACTACAAAGTCTCGGTCTTGACTCTGACTCGACTACTACAAAGTCTTGGTCTTGACTCGGACTCAGTTACTACAAAATATTGGTCTTGACTCTGACTCGACTACCACAAAGTCTTGGTCTTGACTCTGACTCATCTACTACAAAATATCAGTCTTGACTTGGACTCTACTACTACGAAGTCTTGGTCTTGACTCTGACTCAATTAATTCCAAATATCAGTCTTGACTCGACTACTACAAAGTCTTGGTCTTGACTCGGACTCAATTACTACAAAATATCGGTCTTGACTCTGACTCGACTACCAAAAAGTCTTGGTCTTGACTCTGACTCATCTACTACAAAATATCAGTCTTGACTCGGACTATACTACTACAAAGTCTTGGTCTTCACTCAGACTCAATTACTACAAAATATCAGTCTTGACTCGGACTCGACTACCACAAAGTCTTGGTCTTGACTTGGACTCACCTACTACAAAATATCGGTCTTGACTCTGACTCGACTACCACAAAGTCTTGGTCTTGACTCGGACTCAATTACTACAAAATATCGGTCTTGACTCGGACTCAATTACTACAAAATATCGGTCTTGACTCGGACTCGACTACTACAAAGTCTCGGTCTTGACTCTGACTCGACTACTACAAAGTCTTGGTCTTGACTCGGACTCAGTTACTACAAAATATTGGTCTTGACTCTGACTCGACTACCACAAAGTCTTGGTCTTGACTCTGACTCATCTACTACAAAATATCAGTCTTGACTTGGACTCTACTACTACGAAGTCTTGGTCTTGACTCTGACTCAATTAATTCCAAATATCAGTCTTGACTCGACTACTACAAAGTCTTGGTCTTGACTCGGACTCAATTACTACAAAATATCGGTCTTGACTCTGACTCGACTACCAAAAAGTCTTGGTCTTGACTCTGACTCATCTACTACAAAATATCAGTCTTGACTCGGACTATACTACTACAAAGTCTTGGTCTTCACTCAGACTCAATTACTACAAAATATCAGTCTTGACTCGGACTCGACTACCACAAAGTCTTGGTCTTGACTTGGACTCACCTACTACAAAATATCGGTCTTGACTCTGACTCGACTACCACAAAGTCTTGGTCTTGACTCGGACTCAATTACTACAAAATATCGGTCTTGACTCGGACTCAATTACTACAAAATATCGGTCTTGACTCGGACTCGACTACTACAAAGTCTCGGTCTTGACTCTGACTCGACTACTACAAAGTCTTGGTCTTGACTCGGACTCAGTTACTACAAAATATTGGTCTTGACTCTGACTCGACTACCACAAAGTCTTGGTCTTGACTCTGACTCATCTACTACAAAATATCAGTCTTGACTTGGACTCTACTACTACGAAGTCTTGGTCTTGACTCTGACTCAATTAATTCCAAATATCAGTCTTGACTCGACTACTACAAAGTCTTGGTCTTGACTCGGACTCAATTACTACAAAATATCGGTCTTGACTCTGACTCGACTACCAAAAAGTCTTGGTCTTGACTCTGACTCATCTACTACAAAATATCAGTCTTGACTTGGACTCTACTACTACGAAGTCTTGGTCTTCACTCAGACTCAATTACTACAAAATATCAGTCTTGACTTGGACTCGACTACTACGAAGTCTTGGTCTTGACTCTGACTCAATTACTACAAAATATCAGTCTTGACTCGGACTCTACTACTACGAAGTCTTGGTCTTGACTCTGACTCAATTACTACAAAATATCAGTCTTGACTCGACTACTACAAAGTCTTGGTAGTCTTGGTAGTCTGGGCTGTGGTGTGTGTGAGGTGATTTGAGGACACAGGGGAGATTAAAAGTGCTGATTGGCCCAAACAGGAAGTCGTCTGCAGTCAGACTCAGCTGTGTTATTCCACACTGTGGGTACAGTGAGTCATCAGTATTTGGGTTATTAGACTGCAGTGACAAGTCTGTCCATAATTAAAAACTCCCCTTTCCTCTGTGTGTGTGTGTGTGTGTGTGTGTGTGTGTGTGTGTGTGTGTGCGCGCGTGCGCGTGTGTGTGTGTGTGTTTGTGTGTGTGTGCATGTTTTGTTGAGTCTAGTCTCGGTCAGAGTGGTTCTGACTTCATTTTGACTCTGTTTCGTCTTGGTCTCGGGGTGAGCAATACCTCATTCGGTGTCCAGTAAGTGACCATGTCTGATTTTATATAGTCTAATCAAGATCTCAGCCTTGACTCGGACTCAACTACTACAAAGCCCTGGTCTTGACTTGACTACTACAAAGTCTGGGCTTTGACTCTGACTTGACTAGGACTTGACTACTACAACTCTTGGTCTTGACTCAGACTTGACTACTGCAATGTCTTGGTTTCAACTACACTAAATTCTTGGATTCGACTTAGACTCGACTGCTACGGAGTCTCATCTTGACTCAGACTCGACTGCTACAAAATATTGGTCTTGACTCAGACTCGACTACTATATAGTCTCAATGTTGACTCAGACTCGACTAATACAAAGTCTCGATTTTGATTCAGACTTAAAATAAATTGTCTTTTATTGGCACACACACTGCTACCTTCGCTCTCTCTCACTCTCTCCCTCTCTGTCTCTCTCTCTCTGTCTCTCTCTCTGTCTCTCTCTCTCTCTCTCTCTCGGTCTGTCTCTCTCTCTGTCTCTCTGTCTGTCTCTCTCTCTGTCTCTCTGTCTCTCTCATTCTCTTTGTCTCTCTGTCTATCTCTCTCTCTCTCTCTGTCTCTCTCTCTCTCTCTCATTCTCTTTGTCTCTCTGTCTGTCTCTCTCTCTCTCATTCTCTTTGTCTCTCTGTCTGTCTCTGTCTCTCTCTCTCTCATTCTTTTTGTCTCTCTGTCTGTCTCTCTCTCTCTCTCTCTCTCTCTCTGTCTCTCTCTCTCTCATTCTCTTTGTCTCTCTCTCTCTCTCTCTCTCTCTCTCTCTCTCTCTGTCTCTCTCTCTCATTCTCTTTGTCTCTCTCTCTCTCTCTCTCTCTCTCTCTCTCTCTCTCTCTCTGTCTCAGTGTTACTTTATCAGAACTAGACAGAACCAGATAAGAGCAGGAACAGTTACTAAGCAACAGAGACAACAACATTGTGCCAGATAGAGGAACACGTTCACACTGACCTCCCTGGTGACCGCATCTGTATCTGTGCTTTAATTCCAGAGGCAGCAGTGATTACCTCACAGACATAAATCATAAACAGGAGAATTGAAATGTGGCAAAGTGGAAGATGTGATGATGCGCTGGATCACTTTCTGTAGAATCTTACTGGAATTGAAACCTTTCCTAAAGAATCAAATCAAACAGTTGTTATGGAATTGAAACATTTCCTAAACAGTCATAATTAAATGAAAGTTTTCCTAAAGAATCACAATCAGACCAAAATTTCCAATAAAGGATGCCGAAGGAATATAATCAAGACATTTCTGGAAGAATTGTAATTGTATAGAATTGGATTAATTTTTGCCCGTAGAATCGTGAACAGGACGTCCTCAAAGAATCTGAAACTAAGTGAAATGTCTTCTAAAGAATCCCAGTCCAATCCAAACCTTTCCTGAAGCTTCATAATCAAATACAAAAGTTTCCTGAACAATCATCACTGACTCAGTGTTTTGTAAGGAATCGAATCAAACGGAAACGCTTTAATTGAATCGGTTACATTGAGTCAAATTTCCTATATTTATGTTGTCTGTGTCTGAGAGTCGCGCTGTTAGGGTGTCAGTGGAGTGATGTTGGTATGGTGGAACATGTGCTGCCTAGTTTTTATTAATGACACTGTCTCAGAAAGTCTCTGACCAGAGATCTCAGTTGCTCGTTTTATAGAATGAGTTTTTTAGAACAACTTTGTGGGCGGAGCTTGGATAGGTCAGTTAGGGAATGTCTTGTTTATTTCTCCTATCCTCATATGGGGATAGGCGACAGTGGGGGAGTCGTGGGCTGGAGGTCACGTCAAGTCAAGAGGCTTTTATTGTCATTCCATCTACGTACAATTACACAGTGGAGTGAAATAGCGTTCCTTCAGGATCAACACGGTGCAACATGGAACAGAATAAGCAGTACAAAGTGCAGCCGTGCAGCCGTGCAGCCATGAGTATGCAAAATAATTAGACTAGAAACAACACAATAAATATGGTAAATAAAACAGACATTAGACACAGTAAACAGACTCAGTTCTGAGTGTGAGTTAGTGGTGTGGAATAAGGTGCAAAGATTATTTAACATGCTGTGATCTGTGAGTCACGCAGTCAGATAACCCACAAACACAGCAGGTCCTGAGGCCAGATATACACGGTACTGGAGTAAACAAAGTGTAAACACTGTTAACAGCAAGTTCCAGATGCATCAAAAGAGGAGTGTGTGTGAGTGTAGAGTGTGTGTGTGTGTGTGTGTGTGTGTGTGTGTGTGTGTGTGTGTGTGTGTGTGGGGGGGGGGGGGGGGGGGGGTTAGTTCAGTCCTTGTGAGTTTAAAAACCTGATTGCTTGAGGATTAAAGCTGTTGCAGAGTCTGGCAGTGGTGGCACGGATGCTCCGGTACCTTCTGCCAGACGGCAGCAGTGAGAAAGGGCCATGTGTGGGATGGATGGGGTCATCCACGATGTTAGTGGCTTTCCGGATACAACGTGTGGTGTAGATGTCCATGATGGAGGGGAGAGAGACCCCGATGATCTTTTCAGCTGTCCTCACTATACGCTGTAGGGTCTTGTGGTTGGAGGTGGTACAATTCCCAAACCAAGCTTTGTAAATCCGACGGCATGTTACTGAAGGAGCTCTAATCTGTGCTCACTTTTATGAATCTTTGAGAAACAAGAGCTGTGAAAAGTGGCATATCAATAAACCTGAATCAATCTTGATCAGTGCTCGTCTGTGCTGAATCAGAGCTGGAGTGGGGCTGTTTTACTGTACTAGAGCTGCATTGGAGCTGCTTTAGGGCTCCTTTAAAGCTGCATTATAGTGGCGTTAGAGCTGTATTAGCACAATAAAGCTGCATTATAGTGGCATTAGAGCTGTATTAGAGCTGTATTAGCACAATAAAGCTGCATTATAGTGGCATTAGAGCTGTATTAACACAATAAAGCTGCATTATAGTGGCATCAGAGCTGCATTACAGCTGTATCAGGGTATGATAGCACCATCAGAGCTGCATTAAACCTATAGTTTAGTGGCATTAAAGCTGCATTAGAGCTGTATTAAGCTGCATAAGAGCTGTGTTGGAGGTACATTAGACCTGCATTAGGGCTCCAGTAAAGCTGCATTTGAGCTGCTTTAGGGCTCTTTTAGTGCTCCTTTCAAGCTGTACTGGATCTGCATTTAGAGCTGAATCAGCGCTCCATTAGAGCTACATTTGAACTATATTACTGCATTGAAGTTGCATTATAGTGACATTAGAGTTGCATTAGAGCTGTATTACCGCAATAAAGCTGCAATATTGTGCCATTAGTGCAATAAAGCTGCATTATAGTGGCATAAAAGCTCCATAAGAACTGTATTATTGTACCATAGCTGTATTATAATGGCGATATAATGGCTGTGTTGTGGCTGTTTTAGAGCATTATAGCAGCATTAGAGCTGTATTAGTGCATTAAAGCTGCATTATAGTGGCATTAAAGCTGCATTAGAGCTGTATTACTGCATTAAATCTGCAATGTAGTGGCAGTAGAGCTGTGTCAGGGTATCATAGCAGCATTAGAGGTACAGTAAAGCTGTAGTTTAGGCCATTAAAGATGGATGCATTAGAGCTGTATTAAGCTGCATAAGAGCTGTGTTGAGCTATATTGAAGTTGTGGTAATTCCCTGCTGTTTAGAGGACGGCTAAGTGACCTGAGGTCCAGTTGGTTTACGTTTCCACTGGAGAACCGTGCAGACCACCCATGAGAAAATCTCCACATTCACCCCCCACTGACACAGATACATGCACACTCCCTCCCTGGAAGACTGTCAGACGTCCTGGGCGTGTGAGTGAGAGAGACAGAGAGGGCTGTGTGGCAGAGAAACCTCTGAATAACTCACTTATACAGTACTGTGCAGAAAGTCTCAGGCATGTGAGAAATTTAAAACGGCGTTAATCTGCACAGTGATTATTAACCCCTTCAACTCCTCGGGACCACCGGTGGTTCCAAACCGCACTTGGTCATGTTCTTCATAACTTTCATATTTCATAAGCTCCATTCAGAAGCTGGGCGTCGTGTGAGGCTGTAGCTCTTCTCTCCAGTCTAATAGACGGTGATGTCATTTTAAACCCTTATAATAAAAGAAGCTGAACTCCGTTTGTTTTTCTACTGAAAGTCGACCCGTTTTCTCCCAAATCTGGGCTATAAACTATAAACAGACAGCGTCTCTTCAGTGATCTGCTCTGGAAACATTACTTTAATAAAATAACACAAAGAGCGTCTGAGATGTTTGCCTTTCAGCACTAAACTGTAAGCGTATAGAAATATGTGTAGATCATAAAACACATTTTCTGTTAATCTGAGGGGGAAATTTACATTTATTTCATGCAGTTACTGAATAATTGCCTTACAGTTTGGTCACGGAAATTCAGATGGATAAACCAAAATATAACCTGGAGCTTAACAAAGTATTTGTTAACAAATATTATTTATATTAGAATACATACAGTAATAATATTATAAGTAGTGATTAATATAGATACCGAATAATTCATAGCAGATGCTGAATATTTCATAGTAGATGCTGAATATTTCATAGTAGATGTTGAATAATTCATAGATGCTGAATAATTCATATCAGATGCTGAATAATTCATAAAAGATGCTGATTTAGTGAGTTAACAAACATTTTCAGGGTTTTCCTTCCTTGAAAAGTTGCAGTGAAAATCAAACATTACTCAGTAAATTTCCAAGCAGTTTCATGTTGTTCCTAAACATTTTTCAGAGCAGTGCAGGCTTTGTTTGTGTGTGTGTGTGTGTGTGTGTGTGTGTGTGTGTGTTGGCGGGGTGGGGGGTCTCAAGGGGAATTCTAGCATTTTTCCCACAATGCCCTGCATTAGCACGGAGAGGTCCTCGGGGTCTGTAAGCTGACCCAGCCGGAGGAGCTTTAGCTTCACTCTGAGAGAAACTGCCCCGGCCGCTGGAGACCCAAAGGTTCATCTGCTCCCAGAGTTTCAGATTTACAGCCCGAATACCTGCCCAGGTGTGAGAGCGGACTGAGCTGCTCGCTGAGCCTGACTCACGTCAGGTCACACATTTTAAAGCGTTATATTTAGGATGAATTGGGTTAACTGTGGTTGATCCCATTTGTCATAAAGGTGTTTTCCATTTACAGAGCAGTGTGTTGTGTTATAGCTGTATGAGTGACACACTAAGCTTCATCAGAATTGATCACTTTCTGTAATTCAGTATTCAATCATATCAGTTCCACACAGAGTGAACGGTTTCCAATTTTCATCTTCAATGTCCAGTGAGAGCAGCAGTGTCTGCATGTTCCAACCAACCAGCATACACACACACACACACACATATATATGTATGTATATATATATATATATATATATATATATATATATACATACATATATATATATATATAAAGGTAGTTCCGGTGATGCGAGCTGATTGGTTGAGAGGTGTTAACATCACAGGCTTATTTACTAACACTCTATCACTCCACTGAGACGCTGTTGCTAAGCAACAACTTTGACAGCTGTAGGAGACGCTCAAGCCATTTTTTACTTCTTACTTTGCCGCAAACAGAAAACGGACACTTTTGAGATCACATTTGACCGACAGCCGATTTGGTCACACTCTGAAGATGAGACGACACTAAATTCCCAAACTGTCGTCACCACTGAGCCTCATTTTTGTTTTTTATTGGGTCAGTTTTATGGCTCAGTCTGATTTGCGTAGACTCTGAAGACCAGACAACATGTTTGGCGAATTGGATTCATTTCTTGCTGATTCCAGGTTGCTCAGCTGGTCTTCTGTCACAGCTGCCGACTGAAAAGCTGCTCAGTGGTGACGACAGTTTGGGAATTTAGTGTAAGGAGCTGGAGAACGAACTGCCGGCTGTGCAGCGAGTGGGCGGAGCTCGTTACTCTGATGTAGCAACAAGCTGCTCGTTAAAAACTATAATTTGGAGGAAGGAACTGAACATTAA
Organism: Pygocentrus nattereri; assembly: GCF_015220715.1. Taxonomy (NCBI): domain Eukaryota; kingdom Metazoa; phylum Chordata; class Actinopteri; order Characiformes; family Serrasalmidae; genus Pygocentrus; species Pygocentrus nattereri. Next base: position 12,136,576 of record NC_051227.1, read on the forward strand.
AACATATTAAACGCCGCATTCAATATCTGATATCACTAAAGAAACTGCATTTCTTGGTGGAATACTTGTTTATGTTGATTATTATTAATAATAAACTAAATTATTTTCTGGAAAAATTGTATTTTATCATGTTTTACAACCCCAATTCCAATGAAGTTGGGACATTGTGTAAAACATAAATAAAAACAGAATACGATGATTTGCAATGATATTTAATGTTCAAACGGATAAACTTTATTGTTTTTTGCAAATATTCACTCATTTTGAATTTGATGCCTGCAACACGTTCCAAAGAAGTTGGGACAGGGGCAACAAAAGACTGGGAAAGTTGAGGAAGGCTCAAAAAACACCTGTTTGGAACATTCCAAAGGTGAACAGGTTAATTGGAAACAGGTGAGTGTCATGACTGGGTATAAAGGGAGCATCACTGAAAGGCTCAGTCTTTCACAAGCAAGGATGGAGTGAGGTTCACCACTTTGTGAACAATTGCGTGAGCAAATATTCCAACAGTTTAAGAACGTTTCTCAATATGCACTTGCAAGGAATTTAGGGATTTCATCATCTACAGTCCATAATATCATCAAAAGATTCAGAGAATCTGGAGAAATCTCTGCAAGTAAGCGGCAAGGCAGAAACAACATTGAAGGACCGTGACCTTCGATCCCTCAGGCGGCAATGCATTAAAAACCAACATCATTCTGTAACGGATATTACCACATGGGCTCAGGAACACTTCAGAAAACCACTGTCAGTGAACACAGTTCGTCGCTCCATCTACAAGTGCAAGTTAAAACTCTGCCATGCAAAGCGAAAGCCACATATCAACAACACCCAGAAACGCCGCCGGCTTCTCTGGGCCTGAGCTCATCTGAGATGGACTGACGCTAAGTGGAAAAGTGTCCTGTGGTCTGACGAGTCCACATTTGGAAATCATGGACGTCGTGTCCTCCGGGCCAAAGAGGAAAAGGACTGTCCGGATTGTTATCAGCACAAAAGTTCAAAAGCCAGCATCTCTGATGGTGTGGGGGTGTGTTAGTGCCCATGGCATGGGTAACTTGCACATCTGTGAAGGCACCATTAATGCTGAAAGGTACATCCAGGTTTTGGAGCCACATATGCTGCCATCCAAGCAACGTCTTTTTCAGGGACGTCCTGCTTATTTCAGCAAGACAATGCCAAGACTCATTCTGCACGTGTTACAACAGCGTGGCTTCGTAGTAAAAGAGTGTGGGTACTAGACTGGCCTGCCTGCAGTCCAGACCTGTCTCCCACTGAAAGTGTGTGGTGCATTATGAAGCACAAAATACGACAACAGAGACCCCGGACTGTTGAGCAACTGAAGTTGTACATCAAGCAAGAATGGGAAAGAATTCCACCTACAAAGCTTCAACAATTAGTGTCCTCAGTTCCCAAATGCTTACTGAGTGTTGTTAAAAGGAAAGGTGATGTAACACAGTGGTAAACACGCCCCTGTCCCAACTTCTTTGAAATGTGTTGCAGCCATCAAATTCAAAATCAGTGAATCTTTGCAAAAAACAAAGTTTATCTGTTTGAACATTAAATATCTTGTCTTTGTAGTGTATTCAATTGAATATAGGTTGAAAAGGATTTGCAAATCATTGGATTCTGTTTTTATTTATGTTTTACACAACGTCCCAACTTCATTGGAATTGGGGTTGTATATTGGCTGACGTTTTATAAAAGCAGTAAGCCATTCGAGGCCGTGCGTTATGGTGATTTTATCACAGGGATGGAGGTTTTAGGAGAACACTAACGCACAGCCTCAGGTGGCTTATAGCTTTAATAGTATTTGTATTTCTGAACAAACAAACACTGACCTGATAAACAGCTTTTTAGATGTCATTTTCTCAGGTGTCTGAAGCGCTCGCACCATGCTCTAACTTTGGGCCTGTGTCCTGAAAAGGGATGAAAATGAATGTGTGTGTGTGTTAGTGTGTGTGTGTGTGTGTGTGTGAGAGTGTGTGTGTTGAAGCTGTCTTTATTCTCTCTGTTCCCTTTAAGAGGCCATTAAGGCTCAGCAGGAAATCAGCTGATCTGTATTGTTTCCAGCTCAGTGCCTTTGAGAGGGTGATCAGTGTGTGATGAAGGAAGCTGCAGGAGAACGATCTGCTGAGGTTTCAGTAGAACTGTAGACACAGGAGAACCGTCGGGTAGAGTCGATCAGGTTTTAACTTGTTTAGAGACATTGGCTCTTATTCATTAAAGCTGCATTCAGAAGAGCTCAGATTTAACCGTACACACCTTTGATGGATAAAGGCTGGCGTAGGCAGTTGGCTTTATTCTGTTATACAGACCCGGTAGGAAAATGTTAGGAAGCATTCAGAGGAGAGGTTTGTTTTTTGGTTTGTTTGAAGGGGAACTCCACTGATTTCTCTAAAGTCCTTTATAACTGCGTGTGATATAAACAGAGTGATTCAGAGTGGGTTTGGTGTGAAATGGTTCAGACCTCTTTATAGTGGTGGTGATCGGAACCAGGCGTCGCCATGACTACAACACAGATATAGACATTTTATTTACCATCCAGAACCACCAGAGAACCTACACGAGTCTTCTGAGTTTATATGGAATGTTGATGATGGAAAATAGTGGAAAACCTGGAATAATCAGTTTTCTTTGGGGAGTCTTGGCCCTTAGAGCCTCAAGTACAGCTCTGCTTGACCCGCCATCCTTCAGGAAGCATCAGTGTCCTCACCAGCCATTTATCAACACTCACCAGAGTGTTAGTCATCTTCAAATGTATTAGTCCTTCTGGTGCTCCAACTGTTTCCTAAAACCAGGTTTCATCCAGCAGGAGTTATTTTTGTTGGGAAGTTGTGGAATGTTTTGCTCCATTTACACAAATTAATTTGCATTAAAAAATAATCAGTTTCTTTGCTTTTCAAAGCCACATACTGAGACTAAAACATTTGTGTTGGATGCTGATGGTCTAAGCCAGTGCTACATCATACTGCATTGGGAGAAAGTGAGGATAGATGGATTTGCTCACTGGCCACTTCATTAGAAACACCTGTCTTGTGCTTCCAATAACTGGACACTTTATTAGAAACACCTGTCTTGTGCTTCCACAGAATAAGCTGCAGAAAGTGTAGGGTAAATTCATTGAGGACTTTTTGCTGGTGTAATGGGAGGAATATGAAGCGGCTCAGCTCCTTAAACTGATTCTTATATGGCATCTGTCGTCTTGTTGCACTGTAAAAGCAGAAATCGCTCATAAGCAGAACAGTCTTTAAATGATGGTGTCAGCAGAATAGTTAGTCGAGTAAATAAGTAATATTTAATAGATGAGTTATAGTTCATACAAGTCCCCTTAGTAGCAGTACTGGTCTCCAGCTGATGCTGTTGTGCTGCAGCTCCAGGACACAAAGCGTTTCTCACTGGAGATGTCTGGACTCTGGATCCTCTGGACCAGGCTGTGTGTGTGTGTGTGTCTGTGTGTGTGTGTGTGTGTGTTTGCTTAGCACTGAACTGTCAAAACACAAACTTCTGCCAACTTAGACCATATTAGTGTCTCTGTGCTGGAGACTGGATTGAGTCTTTTATGTGGAGAACAGATAGTGGAACAGCTAGAGGGACATTAAGGTAAATAGAGGGACATTGGGACAGACAGAGGGTCAGAGGGGGCAGATAGTGAGGCAGATATAGAGGTGATGGGGCATATAGAAGAGCAGTAGGGCCAGACAGAGGGGTATTGAGGGAGCAAAGAGGGTCAATGGTGGTGGATAGAAGGTATATGGGGCAGATAGAAGATCTATGAGGGCAGATAACTGGACAACATGGTCAGACAGAGGGACAACAGGGCAGGTAGAGGGCATGCTGAGGCAGATAGAGAGACAGCAGAGGCATCCAGACAGTTTGTGTGGGCAGATTCAGGGACTACATGGGCAATGTAAAAGGATAACAGGGGCAAACAGAGTCTGTGGGGCAGATAGAGGGTCTAAGGGGGCAGAGAAATGGATGACATGGGCAGATAGATGGTATTTCGGGCAGATACAGGGTCTCCATGGGTAGACACGGTCTGTGGGGGCAGATACAGGGACTACATGGGCAGACAGCGTGTCTTTTTGGGCAGGTAAGGGGCAATGGGAGGCGAACAGAGAGGCAGTGGTGCAGATAGAGGATCAGTAAATAAACGGGTAGCAAGGGAGATAGAGGGAAGTTGGGGCTTGCTGGATCAGTGAGCGGTACATGGGCCAATCAACACCTAGAAGGATTTATTGGTTAAATAAATGAAAGAATTGTATGAAAGTGATTTTGCGGAGGATTTATGTGTCCAAAAAATCTGAACTCTCTTCGTCCTTTTCCTTCTACAGGCTTTAGTATCTGTATCTAAATCCCCAACAACACACATCAATGGAGACTGAGTGATTACACTGAGTGATTGTAGAACAAAGATCAGATGGAGCTGTAGTGCAGGAGCAGCTGACGTGGCACTTTTCTGTTCTAACACAAACTCCTGCTGAGTGATGAAAGTTCTGGGTTCTCTAAATAAGTTTGGGGCTTCACACACAGACATAAAACAAACTAGCCAACTTTCAGCCATGGATAAACTAAAACAAAGGCAGCACATATGGTGTTGCTCTAGGGGACGAGCTGTATTAGTGATTTCTTGCACATTGTACATCTTGGGGTCAAAATTAGTCCTGATGGCCAGGAAAGATTATTTTGAGACTTTTCAGGTCTCAGTTTTCAGCTTTGTGATCATCACACATACTTCAGAGGTTCTCAGATGCTGTTAATAGTATGTAACTCTGAAACATGTGAGTGTGTAACTCTGAAACGTGTGAGTGTGTAACTCTGAAACGTGTGGGTGTTTAACTCTGAAACCTGTGAGTGTTTAACTCTGAGACGTGTGGGTGTTTAACTCTGAAACGTGTGAGTGTTGAACTCTGAAACGTGTGAGTGTTTAACTCTGAAACGTGTGAGTGTTTAACTCTAAAACGTGTGGGTGTTTATCTCTGAAACGTGTGGGTGTTTATCTCTGAAACGTCTGAGTGTTTATCTCTGAAACGTGTGAGTGTTGAACTCTGAAACGTGTGGGTGTTTATCTCTGAAACGTGTGGGTGTTTATCTCTGAAACGTGTGGGTGTTTATCCCTGAAACGTGTGGGTGTTTAACTCTGAAACGTGTGAGTGTTTAACTCTGAAATGTGTGAGTGTTGAACTCTGAAACGTGTGGGTGTTTAACTCTGAAACGTGTGGGTGTTTATCTCTGAAACGTGTGGGTGTTTAACTCTGAAACGTGTCGGTGTTTAACTCTGAAACGTGTCGGTGTTTAACTCTGAAACGTGTGAGTGTTTAACTCTGAAACGTGTGGGTGGTTAACTCTGAAACGTGTGGGTGTTTAACTCTGAAACGTGTGAGTGTTTAACTCTGAAACGTGTGGGTGTTTAACTGAAACGTGTGAGTGTTTAACTCTGAAACGTGTCGGTGTTTAACTCTGAAACGTGTGAGTGTTTAACTCTGAAACGTGTGGGTGGTTAACTCTGAAACGTGTGGGTGTTTAACTCTGAAACGTGTGAGTGTTTAACTCTGAAACGTGTGGGTGTTTAACTCTGAAACGTGTGGGTGTTTAACTCTGAAACGTGTGAGTGTTTAACTCTGAAACGTGTGGGTGTTTAACTCTGAAACGTGTGAGTGTTTAACTGAAACGTGTGGGTGTTTATCTCTGAAACGTGTGGGTGTTTAACTCTGAAACGTGTGGGTGTTTAACTCTGAAACGTGTGTGTGTTTAACTCTGAGACGTGTGAGTGTTTAACTCTGAAACGTGTGAGTGTTTAACTCTGAAACCTGTGAGTGTTTAACTCTGAGACGTGTGGGTGTTTAACTCTGAAACGTGTGAGTGTTGAACTCTGAAACGTGTGAGTGTTTAACTCTGAAACGTGTGGGTGTTTATCTCTGAAACGTCTGAGTGTTTATCTCTGAAACGTGTGAGTGTTGAACTCTGAAACGTGTGGGTGTTTATCTCTGAAACGTGTGGGTGTTTATCTCTGAAACGTGTGGGTGTTTATCCCTGAAACGTGTGGGTGTTTAACTCTGAAACGTGTGAGTGTTTAACTCTGAAACGTGTGAGTGTTGAACTCTGAAACGTGTGAGTGTTGAACTCTGAAACGTGTGGGTGTTTAACTCTGAAACGTGTGGGTGTTTATCTCTGAAACGTGCGAGTGTTTATCTCTGAAACGTGCGAGTGTTTAACTCTGAAACGTGTGGGTGTTTAACTGAAACGTGTGAGTGTTTAACTCTGAAACGTGTCGGTGTTTAACTCTGAAACGTGTGAGTGTTTAACTCTGAAACGTGTGGGTGGTTAACTCTGAAACGTGTGGGTGTTTAACTCTGAAACGTGTGAGTGTTTAACTCTGAAACGTGTGGGTGTTTAACTCTGAAACGTGTGAGTGTTTAACTCTGAAACGTGTGGGTGTTTAACTCTGAAACGTGTGAGTGTTTAACTCTGAAACGTGTGGGTGTTTATCTCTGAAACGTGTGGGTGTTTAACTCTGAAACGTGTGGGTGTTTAACTCTGAAACGTGTGGGTGTTTAACTCTGAAACGTGTGTGTGTTTAACTCTGAGACGTGTGAGTGTTTAACTCTGAAACGTGTGAGTGTTTAACTCTGAAACGTGTGGGTGGTTAACTCTGAAACGTGTGGGTGTTTAACTCTGAAACGTGTGAGTGTTTAACTCTGAAACGTGTGAGTGTTTAACTCTGAAACGTGTGAGTGTTCATCTCTGAAACGTGTGGGTGTTTAACTCTGAAACGTGTGGGTGTTTAATTCGGAAAGTGTGGGTGTGTAACCTGTAAATGTGTCTTTAGCCTGTAAATGTGTGTTTAGCCTTTAAATGTGTGGGTGTTTAGCCTGTAAATGTGTGGGTGTTTTGCCTGTAAATGTGTGGATGTTTAACCTGTAAATGTGTGTTTAGCCTGTAAATGTGTGTTTAGCCTATAAATGTGTGGGTTTTTAGCCTGTAAATGTGTGTTTAGCCTGTAAATGTGTGTGTGTTTAGTCTGTAAATGTGTGGGTGTTTAGTCTGTAAATGTGTGTTTGTTTAGCCTGTAAATGTGTGAGTGTTTAGTCTGTAAATGTGTGTTTAGCCTGTAAATGTGTGTGTGTTTTGTCTGTAAATGTGTGGGTGTTTAGCCTGTAAACGTGTGGGTGTTTAGCCTATAAATGTGTGTTTAGCCTGTAAATGTGTGTTTAGCCTGTAAATGTGTGGGTGTTTAGCCTGTAAATGTGTGTTTAACCTGTCAATGTGTGGGTGTTTAGCCTGTAAACGTGTGGGTGTTTAGCCTGTAAACGTGTGGGTGTTTAGCCTATAAATGTGTGTTTAGCCTGTAAATGTGTGTTTAACCTGTAAATGTGTGTTTAACCTGTCAATGTGTGGGTGTTTAGCCTGTAAATGTGTGGGTGTTTAACCTGTAAATGTGTGAGTGTTTAACTCTGAAACGTGTGAGTGTTTAACTCTGAAACGTGTGGGTGTTTAACTCTGAAACATGTGGGTGTTTAACTCTGAAACGTGTGAGTGTTTAACTCTGAAACGTGTGGGTGTTTAACTCTGAAACGTGTGGGTGTTTAACTCTGAAACGTGTGTGTGTTTAACTCTGAGACGTGTGAGTGTTTAACTCTGAAACGTGTGAGTGTTTAACTCTGAAACGTGTGGGTGGTTAACTCTGAAACGTGTGGGTGTTTAACTCTGAAACGTGTGAGTGTTTAACTCTGAAACGTGTGAGTGTTTAACTCTGAAACGTGTGAGTGTTTATCTCTGAAACGTGTGGGTGTTTAACTCTGAAACGTGTGGGTGTTTAATTCGGAAAGTGTGGGTGTTTAACCTGTAAATGTGTCTTTAGCCTGTAAATGTGTGTTTAGCCTTTAAATGTGTGGGTGTTTAGCTTGTAAATGTGTGGGTGTTTAGCCTGTAAATGTGTGGGTGTTTAGTCTGTAAATGTGTGGGTCTTTAGCCTGTAAATGTGTGTTTAGCCTGTAAATGTGTGTTTAGCCTGTAAATGTGTGTGTGTTTAGTCTGTAAATGTGTGGGTGTTTAGTCTGTAAATGTGTGTTTGTTTAGCCTGTAAATGTGTGAGTGTTTAGTCTGTAAATGTGTGTTTAGCCTGTAAATGTGTGTGTGTTTAGTCTGTAAATGTGTGGGTGTTTAGTCTGTAAATGTGTGGGTGTTTAGCCTATAAATGTGTGTTTAGCCTGTAAATGTGTGGGTGTTTAGCCTGTAAATGTGTGTTTAGCCTGTAAATGTGTGTTTAGCCTGTACATGTGTGTTTAACCTGTACATGTGTGTTTAACCTGTCAATGTGTGGGTGTTTAGCCTGTAAATGTGTGGGTGTTTAGCTTGTAAATGTGTGGGTGTTCAGCCTGTAAGTGGGTGTTTAGCCTGTAAATGTGTGGGTGTTTAGCCTGTAAATGTGTGGGTGTTTAGCCTGTAAATGTGTGGGTTTTTAGCCTGTAAATGTGTGGGTGTTTAACCTGTAAATTTGTGGGTGTTTAGCCTGTAAATGTGTGGGTGTTTAGCCTGTAAATGTGTTTAGTCTGTAAATGCGTGGGTGTTTAACCTGTAAATATGTGTTTAGCCTGTAAATGTGTGGGTTTTTAGCCTGTAAATGTGTGGGTGTTTAACCTGTAAATGTGTGTTTAGCCTGAAAATCTGTGGGTGTGTAGTCTGTAAATGTGTGGGTGTTTAGTCTGTAAATGTGTGGGTGTTTAGTCTGTAAATGTGTGGGTGTTTAGTCTGTAAGTGTGTGCGTGTTTAGCCTGTAAATGTGTGGGTTTTTAGCCTGTAAATGTGTGGGTGTTTAGTCTTTAAATGTGTGGGTGTTTAGTCTGTAAATGTGTGGGTGTTTAGTCTGTAAGTGTGTGGGTGTTTAGTCTGTTAATGGGTGTTTAACATGTAAATGTGTGGGTTTTTAGCTTGTAAATGTGTGGGTGTTTAGTCTTTAAATGTGTGGGTGTTTAGTCTATAAATATGTGTTTAGTCTGTAAATGTGTGGGTGTTTAGTCTGTAAATGTGTGGGTGTTTAGTCTGTAAATGTGTGTGTGTTTAGTCTGTAAATGTGTGGGTGTTTAGTCTGTAAATGTGTGTGTGTTTAGTCTGTAAATGTGTGTGTGTTTAGTCTGTAAATGTGTGGATGTTTAACCTGTAAATGTGTGTGTGTGTTTAGTCTGTAAATGTGTGGGTGTTTAGTCTGTAAATGTGTGGGTGTTTAGTCTGTAAATGTGTGGGTGTTTAACCTGTAAATGTGTGTGTGTGTTTAGTCTGTAAATGTGTGGGTGTTTAACCTGTAAATGTGTGTGGGTGTTTAGTCTGTAAATGTGTGGGTGTTTAGTCTGTAAATGTGTGGGTGTTTAACCTGTAAATGTGTGTGTGTGTTTAGTCTGTAAATGTGTGGGTGTTTAGTCTGTAAATGTGTGTGTATTTAGTCTGTAAATGTGTGGGTGTTTAGTCTGTAAATGTGTGGGTGTTTAACCTGTAAATGTGTGGGTGTTTAGTCTGTAAATGTGTGGGTGTTTAACCTGTAAATGTGTGTGTGTGTGTTTAGTCTGTAAATGTGTGTGTGTTTAGTCTGTAAATGTGTGGGTGTTTAACCTGTAAATGTGTGTGGGTGTTTAGTCTGTAAATGTGTGTGTGTGTTTAGTCTGTAAATGTGTGGGTGTTTAACCTGTAAATGTGTGTGGGTGTTTAGTCTGTAAATGTGTGGGTGTTTAGTCTGTAAATGTGTGGGTGTTTAGTCTGTAAATATTTGGGCGTTTAGTCTGTAAATATGTGGATGTTTAACCTGTAAATGTGTGGATGTTTAACCTGGTGTCTGTGGATTTTTAGCCCTCAAATGTTTGTTTAACTTTTGAGTTTGTGAGTGAGCATCCAATCTAGGAACACATTAAAGAATGAAAGAAAGATCCCTTCTTTCTGTCTTTCTTTCTCTCTCAGCTGATCAGACAACCGCGATTTTTCTCTCATTCTAACACACGCTGTCTGCTGCTGTTTTGGTTTGGATACTCAGCCAAGAGCCCCGCGGGAGTGAAAAGTTCTGCTGCTCAGCAGTATTAAGATTGTTTCCACTGCCGCTGCTCCAGTCTGCTGTGGCAAAGCGACGCCAGCTGGTGCCATGAGCTTTTCTCTGGAAAGAGCAAAATACCATGTATTTATTAATTCAAGATGTTCACCCACACAAAAGAACATTTATAGAAGTTGGGAGCCAGTTTCGTCATTAAACATCATCATCCTTCTCTGTTTTTCTGTTTACATTCTGTTAAAGTGAAAGTTTGGCAAAAAAATTCACCCACCCCCCACCTTACTGCAGATGTGGTTGATCAGTCAAGGCATGTTTGGTGTCTGAAGTTTACTTCGTCTGTTTTAGCACTGGAGCCACACGGCTAATGTAGCTAACAGGTAATGGAAGCTTATACCCCACCAATTAGTAAGGTGCTGAATGCAGGCCTGCAGTACTGTGCATTTCTTTTAATTAAATTCCAGTCAGAATCTCCATTTATTATTCATGTTTCAGCATCAGGAAAACCTGATCATTTAACCAGAAATCACACAGAATCTCCTCTCAGCTGTTCAGTCAGTGAGTCGCTCTTCACCTTCATTCCAGCTTCTGTTCTTCTCAGGAGCCACCATTCAGTGGTGCTGAGGTCTGGACTCTGGGGTGGTCAGTCCGTCGTTCAGCTTCTTTGTTTGATGTGTCTGTCTCCTTTTCTCAGTGAGGTTGTTCTTGATCAGCTACGCATCCTTTCAGACCCACAGTTCTGAGTGGTCTTCTCACAGTGGAAGGATGGACAGAAACACCTGTGGATGTTTTCAGATCTGAAGCACCTTGATCCTCTCCTCTCTCTCAGAGATCAAAGCTTTCAGTGCTGTTTATCTGATGGGGGCAGTTTTGGGGTCGACCAGGTCTTCCAGGTGGTTGTTAGGATCCTCAGAAATGTCTCCTGAAAATGTATAACCTGTGCAGGTCTGCTGTGTCTGTTGTCTATTTTTTAAGTGGTAAGAAGGAAAAATTTATAAATTTGTCTTTCCACCAAACTATCGCTTTAATTATTCTTCTTTTTCAGCTGTTTGTCTGTACTGTGTGTGCTCATATGTGGGTGTGTAGCTGGTGGACCTTGAGGACTTGCTTATGTTTGTTGAAGAGGGGGGTAAACACAAAGAGCTCACCCACCCACATACTCGACTTTGCACTTATTAGCAGGTTGTTTGTGCTGACGCTTCGAGACTAATAGGCTTATTCCGCATGTAAGGACTCTATAGCCACGTACGCAGGGCCCCTGTTGGGCAACTTACCAGCACTCAAGGTTTTTCCAGTAAGGGCTCCTCCTCCACCCCACCAAAACAGGCCCTTTGATGTCAGCTGGAGCTGCAAGCAGAGCAGTCCCTGCCAAATATTTACCCAGCCTTCATAGAGCTCCTCCTTTCCATTTAGCTTTATTAGATCCACCCATTTTAATGGAGTTATTGTTCTTTTTGGTTTTCCACTTATAGTCAGTCACACACAAGAAGAGCTCAGATATTAAAGCGATAGTTCAGAGAAAACTCAGTCCATCTGGATTACGTACGTTATACAGTCCATTTCTCCATTAAACGGAAATTACATCGATTTATTATGAAATTCCTGCATAATTCTGCGTGTCAGGTATAAATGAAGACATTCAGAGCAGTTTGCTGTGAAGTGGTTCAGATGGTTTACAGTGGTGGTGATGGGAACCAGGTGTCGACCATAACTACAACACAGATATAGATGTTTTAGTTATTAAAAAAAAGGACCCCCGTTTATTCCCATTTCTCTGACTGCCGTTTGCATTGTTAAAGTGATAGTTTGGTAAAAGATCTAAATAAATGACCCCCCACCACCCCGAGGTGATCGACTGAGACGTGTTTGGTGTCTGAACTCTTCTTCTTTAGCTTTAGCACTTTAGCCATGAGGCTAATTAATGTAGCTAAAAAGTCATGGAAGCTTAATTGTGTGCTAATTATCATGGTGCTAACTGCATGCCTGATTGATCACATTTTGAAATGGACAGAATTACGGAGAGAATTCGGCTTTCTAGGTGACGGCTAATGCTTTCAGCTATGTGTAGCACGGCATGTGCTACCCCGGGCTCAAGGAGGACGCTGGAGGCAGGGTGTAGAGGTGCAGCAGCCATCACTGTATTTCCACACAACATAAACCAAACACAAAGACGGCCACTTTTCAGTGGCTCAAGCTGGCTTTTCAGTCTCTCGTTGCCGCTGCTTGTCCTTCTCTCGCTCTGTTCCCTCTCAGCTCTTTTTAAGCTTTTTTGAGCACCAGAGCCAAGAGGGAACGAGAGCTCACTGCTCCGCCTCCCCGTCACCGTCTCCAGCTGGCAGCTCGGGACTCGTTCCTCCCTCTGGTGTCTCCCGTAGACGGGGCACCAGCGTCGTTCTCCTCCTCCCACCGTCACTCGTGTCCGTCAGGCGAGCTCAGGCTCTGCGCTCCGCCCCCTCCGCACTCGCGGCTCTCTCCCCGGCGTCCTCGCTGAGGGGCGTCCTCGCTGAGTGCTCGGTCCCCACCTTTCTGCCGGTTCTCTCAGCCGTCATCATCGGGGGCCTGGGGGTCGGGTGCATGCCACACTATGCGAACGTACTTTAGTCCTTGTTTATAGATGATGGCGAGTGTTTATGTGGTGTTTACCCGCACTCAATAATCCGATCAGATTTCTACAGCTGTCTGATTATTCAAATGGTCGTGTGAACAGCACACTCTGATTTCTGAGATTGGAGTAAGGTCTAGAAATCCGATTAAGACTCTGATAAAGAGGCTGGATTTGAGCTCAGTAGTCAGATTTCTCAGTGCTGTGAACTCTTACTCTGATTTCTTTCGGATTTCTCAGTCTACGCAGTAAAACCAAATACATGCTTGATGAAATGAAGGCTTTAAATGTTCTTCGTCTTCTGGATGATGTTTGTTCATATTTTCAGGTAAAGTGGTGTGATGTTTAAAAAACACAGTAGATTGAAGTTTGAGATTTGCGTTACGTCTACGTCGCGTCTTCTTCTGTGAGTTTATTGAAACCGATTCCGGTCTGACTCATGTAGACCTGGTGTTTCCCCATTATCTGATTACTCAAGTGCAGGTAAAGGTGTTGATTGTATTACTGACAAAATCAGATTTTCTGTGGTTATCGGATTATTAAGTGCATGTAGACACTTGTTGTGTCATGCAGTGTCAGAAACCACTTAATTAAGTCTATTATAATTCCACACAGACAGCGGTTAGCACCAAGCTAATTGGTGGGATATTAGTAATAGTGACATTAGTCCTGTAGCTCCAAAGAAGCGAACTTCAGTCATATGCCTTAACTGGGTGACCACAACTGGGGAGAAACGGGGAATTTGGTTTGGGATTAACTATCGCTTTAAAGTGGTAATGATATCAGCTCAGAGGCGTCTGTTGCTCTTGTTCCTGTGTTTCTGTCAGTTTTTCTCTCCATAATTCAGCAAGAGCGGAAAGTGCTGACGTGAGCGTTTGGGCCGTAGTGGTTTTCTCTCTCACTCCACGTTTCTGCTCCTCTCTGGCCTTCTGGAACGTTCTTGCAGGATGTGACATCGTTGTGTGTTCCTGTGTGGGGGCCTTTATGCCTTTTGCAGCTACTGAAGTTTGACCTGTAGAATTCATTACTGTCCAGCCGGTGATTTATACCTGTTTCTGTCTGGAGGCCAGCGATGGCTTTAGCAGGCCGGAGAGAGAAAAACAGCGAGAGACCACAGTGGAAACATCAGCAGTGCTGCATACAGAGTACAGAGCTCACAGCTGCAGACAACAGGCTGGAGCCACCAGACCATTTGTTTTTCATAATCTAAGGGCCTGTGGTTTGGTTCTCTTGGTTCTTACCAAAGCAGGAAGTGATCCGTTGTTGCCTTTTAGTTCTGCTTCCCTTCTCTGTGTTCAGACTGCAGGCAAATCCGATTTATTTCTCTAACCAGATCTTTTTGGAGTCGACTGTCCGCTCCGTTATTTGCAAGTAATCAGAGCAGATTTTTGTGTCCAGACATCACCAGTCGGTCTGCATGGATTGCAGTGGTGACAACGTAGGCGCCAGGAACTACGTAGCTATGCTGGAAAGGCGGGTGCAGGAAAGATGGAGGAGCATCATCTCCCCTCCAAACTCTTCAGAACTCTCTTCATCATCATCATGAATCTTTGGAGCTCTTCTTGAATCCCAGCACTTCATCCCTCTGGATTCGACAGTGTCGATGTTGCGAGTGACTCAAAAGACACTTCGAAACCCAGTTTGAGCATCCAGAGTGTCCAGACTGACACACATCTTTGAAATGTGATTCTAATCAGATTTTTAAACCCCCTCCAAATATGGTTTGGATCCAGTTTGAAAAATTCGGATGTGACAGAAATCAGATTTGGGCTGGCAGTGTGAAGACAGCCTCAGCCTTCACACTGACATATTAAACCTCCAAACAAAAGATGTAAACCAAAGTCATATGGCTGAAAACTTTGCGTTCACATTATCAGGCTGAAGTGGTGCAAATCCAAATTTTTGCCTTGACACAGATCTGATGTGTTCTAAGTTGTGTGGATGCACCAGTGAGATCTTTTCAAATCTGAGCCACTTTGGCTATGTTTGTTTGTTTGGCTGTTCAGATCATCTTTTAAACATGATCTCTATGCGACATCACAAGGTTTTGGATACGTCTTCTAATTTTGATTCAGAAACATCAATGTTCGAGTCTCAGAAGCATGAAATTAGCGCGAATGTCAAGTTGGATTGGCGTAAAAGTCGCATGAATTCCGATCTGGCTGTTCAGACTGAGTTGCGCTGCCGCAGATCGGATACGGATTTCAGCGTCTCAAACCGATCATGTTCACACAGACACACAGACACACACCTGTGTCACACACGAACCAAAAGTTCAGATTTGAGCCACTTTTACCTGCTGTTTGAGCACAGCCTTTGCCTACGTCCACATTATAAGCCTCATTGCTGAATTCCAATTTGTTGCTCAGATCAGATTTTTCTAACTCGATGGCTCATAGTCATGTAGATTAGTGAATCAAATCTGTTATTAATGTGATCAAGCCTGTCCTGAAACAACCTGCAAGCACACAACCTAATCCGTAACATCCCCTGAATGAACCACATGCATCATGAACAACTAACAAACAGGATCAGGAGCGTTTATCCCTAACATCGTTCCCTCTGACCAGCATTCAGCTTAATTACTGGAGTGAGATGAAGGAGAAAAAGGCTCAGATATGTTGGTTTTGGACCTTTTACTGGCACTAACTTCACATTTGGCTACTCTGCCTCGTTTCAAGTATTTCACAATACTTTTGCTTGAGTATGGATTTAAGCTACTGTATCCACCTCTGTTAACATATAATGTCTGACGTGTGTAGTTGTAAATGTGCCTCAGCCTAGTTTTGTTCAGTCAGTTGTATAATTTCAGATTCAGAGTTTGTTAAGAGATTATGAACACGCCCACATTTCAATAGAACCTGTATGCTGGAAACAGTGCAGATCTGCAGAGAGGAGGTGGTTCAGTCTGTGCTGACGTCTTTGGTCTGTTTTGTGATCATAGTTGGTTTAGGAGTGGACAGGGCGTCATTTTCAGGGTTCTCCTGGCAGCGCTCTCACTTGTTCTAATGAACCGCTCTAACGGAGCACTCACACCAGGGTTCTTTTTAAAAGAACCAAACCTATCAACTCTAAACACAACCTAAGGACATTAAGATCTAAAGCCAGTTAGTGAGGCAAGCGAGCAACGAAAACCAACGAACACCCACATGTTCCATATTGCAACCAATATGGAAGCACCAGCTGGCAGCAGAACGCTGTTATTGATGAATGTTAATTTCTGTTTTAGGCGTAGTGCCTCACGCTGATGTTCTACCTGAGCTGGAATACTGCGTATAATGCATATAATGTTGTTACGTGCTGTAAACTACAGATATTGAATTATATGTTAAAAAATGATGAATATGTATCTAATAAGAGCAGTGTGGAACCCGCAGTGCCTGCTGGATCTTCAGGGCCTAATGATTTCCTAATGAAAAAAACTAAGCTGCATGTGGTGTTGAGAAAGAGAGAGAGAGATGGAGGTGTAGAGTTTGAGTACTGACACAAGGAGCTGGTTGATATGTCATTTCCTTATTTGTGTATATATATATATATATATATATATATATATATATATATACATATATATATAAATTCCTTGAAAGCTGCTGTAATGTTGCAAGTGATGCCATCTACAGGTCTTAAGTATGAACTACATCCACATTGACTGAACTACAGCAATGAACATGGATAGACAGATACATACACTATACTGCCAAAAGTTTTCACTCTCCCATCCAAATCATTGAATTCAGATGTTCCAGTCACTTCCATGGCCACAGGTGTATAAAGCCAAGCCCCTAGGCCTGCAGACTGCTTCTACAGACATTAGTGAAAGAATGGGTCGCTCTCAGGAGCTCAGTGAATTCCAGCGTGGTACTGTGATTGGACGCCACCTGTGCAACAAGTCCAGTCATGAAATTTCCTCACTACTAAATATTCCACAGTAAACTGTCAGTGGGATTATAATGAAGTGGAAGCGATTGGGAACGACAGCAACTCAGCCATGAAGTGGTCGGCCACACGTAACATGACAGGGCAGGGTCAGCGGATACTGAGGGGCATAGTGCGCAGAGGTCTCCAACTTTCTGCAGAGTCAATCACTACAGACCTCCAAACTTCATATGGCCTTCAGATCAGCTCAAGAACAGCGTAGAGAACTTCATGGAATGGGTTTCCATGGCCAAGCAGCTGCATCCACGCCTTACATCACCAAGTGCAATGCAAAGTGTGCAATGCAGTGGTGTAAAGCGCCGCCACTGGACTCTAGAACAGTGGAGATGTGTTCTCTGGAGTGACTAATCACGCTTCTCCATCTGGAAATCCGATGAACGAGTCTGGGTTTGGCAGTTGCCAGGAGAACGGTACTTGTCTGACTGCATTGTGCCGAGTGTAAAGTTTGGTGGAGGGGGGATTATGGTGTGGGGTTGTTTTTCAGGAGTTGGGCTCGGCTCCTTAGTTCCAGTGAAAGGAACTCTTAAAGCTTCAGCACCAAGAGATTTTGGACAATTTCATGCTCCCAACTTTGTGGGAACAGTTTGGAGACGGCCCCTTCCTGTTCCAACATGACTGCGCACCAGTGCACAAAGCAGGTCCATAGAGACATGGATGAGCCAGTTTGGTGTGGAAGAATTTGACTGGCCTGCAGAGTCCTGACCTCAACCCGACAGAACCTTTTGGATGAATTGGAGCGGAGACTGCGAGCCAGGGCTTCTCGTCCATCAGTGTCTGACCTCACAAATGCGCTTCTGGAGGAAGGTTCAAAATTCCCATAAACACACTCCTAACCCTTGCGGAAAGCCTTCCCAGAAGAGTTGAAGCTGTTATAGCTGCAAAGGGTGGGCCAACATCATATTAAACCCTATGGATTAAGAATGAGATGTCACTCAAGTTCATATGCAAGTGAAGCCAGATGACCGAATACTTTTGGCAATATAGTACAGACAGTTAGATAGATACAAAATCATTAAAAAAACAATATGATTGTTTAAGTGATTCAGTGATTAATCGTAGTATTAGCTATTATTAAGATATTTATTGTTTAAAAACTTTAAACAGCAGTTATGAAAGCAGTGCAAACACATCTGAGGGATCCGAGGCATGTCGGGGTTCCAGCTGTTCCAGTGTTGAAATGCTGCACAGTCAATGTTAATAGAGCCATACATTATGATATGTTAGTATAGCTCGGTCTTAACGTTACACTGTTCTGCAGGTTCTTCTCTTACAGAACCGCTGCGATGTTCTGTTGGGGGTCTGAATGTATATCAGAGAGTTTGACTCTTTACTGTTCTCACACAGGCCCTGCTGAGGTTCCTATGATGTCACCGAACGGCTCCATCCCGCCCATCCACGTACCTCCAGGATACATCTCACAGGTGAGAGTTACATTTATATGTTTATATAATACACACGTGTCATATAATTACACAAAGATACTTACACGGGTAAGTTCTTCTTCTTCTTCTTCTTCTTCTTCTTCTTCTTCTTCTTCTTCTTCTTCTTCTTCTCTGATAAAACGAATCACCCAGACCAAACCGTGAGTCCTACAGACATGAAACTTGGTCAATAGGTAGTCCCTCCCGCTACTCAGGCATGCGACATGAGCCCAATCGGCCTAAAGGTGGCGCTATGGCGCACCACAACGCGTTTGGCCCTTTAACACCTCCCCCATATTTTGGACAGACAAGCCACATTTTTTTCCTGATTGCTTGGGTCCAACGAAACAACTGTGTAATTTGGACCATTAAGCTAATTTGCATAATATGCAAAAACTACTTTTGCGAACTAGTCCTACAGTTTTCACTCGATCCTCATGTCCTTGGTGTCAAAAAATTCAACATAGCCTAAACCTCAATAATTATCCAGCACATTTTTTATTTTTCAAACAATATGGCTGTTATATGCAAATTAATCCTTCTGGAAAAAAAATCTAAATAATTCTTATTTAATTGAAAAAAAAAAAAAAAAAAAAAAAATCGGGGCGGCACGGTGGCGTAGTGGGTAGTGCTTTCGCCTCACAGCGAGGAGGGCCTGGGTTCGATTCCCCGACCGGGCGGCCAGGGTCCTCTCTATGTGGAGTTTGCATGTTCTCCCCGTGTCTGCGTGGGTTTCCTCCGGGTTCTCCGGTTTCCTCCCACAGTCCAAAGACATGCAGTCAGGCCAATTGGACATGCTAAACTGCCCCTAGGTGTGAGTGACTGTCTGTGTCTGTCTGTCTGCCCTGCGATGGACTGGCGACCTGTCCAGGGTGTATCCTGCCTTCCGCCCGAAGACTGCTGGGATAGGCTCCAGCACCCCCCCGCGACCCTGACGGAGAAGCGGCTTAGAAAATGGATGGATGGATGAATGGATGGATAATTGAAAAATCTAGAACGCAACAATCCTTCTTCCCAAAAATCTGCTTATTCCTAAGCAAGTTTTGTGCACATAAGTCATTAGGGGGCGCTGTAAATGCTTAATATGTCTAAATAGCTGTTTCTCAGCATCCATATGTCCTATCAAGTTGAAACTTTGCAAGTACCATCTACTAGTAAGACTCTAAGTGAATCTTTAAGGACACTTTGATATATTGAAATTTATGGCTGCCGTCAGCCAATTTGCATTCAAGAGCCATTTGACAGGCTTACCAGTAGCCAATCCTCATCATACTTGACAGCTATCTCTAGCTCACCACCTTCTAACAACCTGTGAAGTTTCAAAACATTTGGCCACTAGGGGATCAAGTATATCTTGTATAAATTTTCATTTTTGGTCAAATAACTTGGATGTCCTCATGCAGTGCAGTGTTCCAAACCATTTTGTCATTATGAGTGTGTTAAAAAAGTGCATCGTTTTTATTTTTTTGTTCATCAGTTGTTTGAAATTAGCACTCTTCGAACTAGTCTGTGGAATTTTAAACTAACTTCTCAAAACTGGTCTAGAAGTACTCGTTAGACTCTCTAGGCAAATCATTATCCAGCATGTTTTCAATT
>NC_051227.1:12508657-12511157 GCF_015220715.1 Pygocentrus nattereri
TTGTACCTAAACCTGTACTTGTAGCTGAACTTGTACCTGTACATGGACATGTACTCATAGCTGAACCTGTTCTTGTACCTGTACTTATAGCAGACCCTGCACTTGTACCTGTACTCATAGCTGAACCTGTACTTGTACCTGTACTTATAGCTGAACCTGTACTTGTACCTGTACTTATAGCTGAACCTGTACTTGTAGCTAAACCTGTACTTTTACCTTTACTTGCACCTTTACTCATAACTGAATCTGTACTTGTACTTGTAGCTAAACCTGTGCTTGTATCTGAACCTGTACTGTCTTTCTATGCAGCTCTGTTTGCTAATGAGCTCCTGCGTCAGGAGCAGGCCAAACTCAGCGAAGCCCGAAAGATCTCGGTGGTGAATGTAAACCCAACTAACATCCGACCCCACAGCGAAACGCCGGAGATCCGCAAGTACAAGAAGCGCTTCAACTCTGAAATCCTCTGTGCTGCACTGTGGGGTGAGTGACCAGTTTGAGCTACATGTCTTGCTGAGCTGATCTTCTTCTTGCCAGTGATAATGTTTGATAACTGTGCTGAGGGGCTGAGATTCTCTGTGCTCTCTCAGGGGTGAATCTGTTGGTGGGAACAGAAAACGGTCTGATGCTGCTGGATCGGAGTGGACAGGGCAAAGTCTACAACCTCATCACCCGCCGCCGCTTCCTGCAGATGGACGTGCTGGAGGGCCTCAATGTTCTTGTCACCATCTCAGGTAGGTCTGATTAGAAAGCCTCACCTGGATGCCCTGAGATTGTAAGAAATGGTTGCCAGTGCACACGATTAACTGTGCTAGCCTGATGGCGATGCCCTGTTAGCTGACGATGAATCTGAGGTGCTTTGTTTTCTCGAACTAACAACTCGTACCTGCCGCCTCCGTGTGCTCAGGTAAGAAGAATAAGCTGAGGGTGTATTATCTGTCCTGGCTGAGGAACAGGATACTACACAACGACCCTGAGGTGGAGAAGAAGCAGGGCTGGATCACGGTGGGGGAGCTGGAGGGCTGCGTGCATTACAAAGTCGGTACGTGCAACAGCACCACCTTCTGTCAAATACCACTACAGCACTGTGTTCTCAACATGACTCAAATCAGTTAATGATTCATTGCTACTAATGATTTTTAGTATCTACTATTAAATGTTCAGTACCTACGAATAATTTTTAGTATTTACTATGAATTATTCAGTACCTACAAATATTTTTTTTGGTGTCTACTATGAATTATTCAGTATCAACCAATAATTTTTAGTATCTACTACAAATTATTCAGTATCTACCAATATTTTTTTAGTATCCACTATCTTATTATTCACTATCTACTAGTAATATTATATTATTCACTATCTACTAGTAATATTATACTAGTAATATTATAAAAATATATTTTTATCATTTAAAATAATTTACTATGAATTAATTAATACCTACAAATATATATTTTTTGGCATCTACTATGAATTATTCAGTACCTACAAATTTTTTTTAGTATACACTATGAATGATTCAGTATCTACCAATTATTTTCAGTATCTACTATTAATTATTTAGTATCCACTAATAATTTTTGAGTATCTACTATGAATTATTCAGTACCTATGAATATTTTTTTAGTATCTACTATGAATTGTTCAGTATCTAGCAATAATTTTTAGTATCTACCACGAATAAATTAGTACTTACAAAAAAACTGCTATGAAATATTTATTACTTACTAATAAGTTTTAGTATCCATTATTAATTATTCAGTGTCTGCTAATATTTTTTGAGTATCTACTATGGATTATTCTGTACCTTCTAATAATTTTTAGTATCCACTATTAATGATTAAGTTCCTACTAATAATTTTCAGTATACACTCTGAATTATACAATCATTTTAGTATCTACTATGAATAAGTATAAAATGTGAAAAATGGAGATTGTTCTGACAGTCATACACATAATCATGCATACTGCACATATTTACACAAGCAAGGAGAACAAAGGGCCGATTACAGAAACATTGTAGCGCCTGATGCATCTGATGTGTGTAAGTCTGATCTGATGTGTGTAGGTCTGATCTGATGTGTGTAAATCTAATCTGATGTGTGTAAATCTAATCTGATGTGTGTAAGTCTGATCTGATGTGTGTTAGCGTGATCTGATGTGTGTAAATCTAATCTGATGTGTGTAAGTCTGATCTGATGTGTGTAAGTCTGATCTGATGTGTGTAGGTCTGATCTGATGTGTGTAAATCTAATCTGATGTGTGTAAATCTGATCTGATGTGTGTAGGTCTGATCTGATGTGTGTATGTCTGATCTGATGTGTGTTAGCGTGATCTGATGTGTGTAAATCTAATCTGATGTGTGTAAGTCTGATCTGATGTGTGTAGGTCTGATCTGATGTGTGTAAATCTGATCTGATGTGTGTAAGTCTAATTTGATGTGTGTAAGCCTGATCTGATGTGTGTAAATCTAATCTGATGTGTGTAAGTCTGATCTGAT
>NC_051227.1:12516157-12631157 GCF_015220715.1 Pygocentrus nattereri
AAATTTTAGCACATTTTAGTCTTCGTGTGCTATTTCTTCCAGCACATGAACAGAAAGTATGCACTAAATTTGGCCTAAACCCATGTTCCCTGTAGAGGATGTGTTTACTTATTCACACTCAGAAAATCAACAAAACGTGGAATTTAACCAGGGGTGTGCATTTTGAATACAACTGTATGCTATGGAAATTTGCAGCGCAAACTTATTTAAACTAACTTAAAACATAATAACTACTTTTTTTGAAAATGAGAAGTTTGTATTACTGTATAATATATATATATATATATATATATATATATTGTTACCTTCCACATGTATACATACACACATTCATGTATATATATATATATATATATATATATATGAATACATGTATATTTTAGAAAAAAAATGTGTATCTTGAATAAAATGTAAGCATTTTTACTGTGGAGTACTATATTTAGTTTTATTTGTATACACACACAAAGTAAATATTTGTGTGTATATACGTAAAATATATATATACACTGCTCAAAAAAATAAAGGGAACACTCAAATAACACATCCTAGATCTGAATGAATGAATAATCTCATTGAATACTTGGTTCTGTACAAAGTTGAATGTGCTGACAACAAAATCACAAAAATCATCAATGGAAATCAAATTTATTAACCAATGGAGGCCTGGATTTGGAGTCACACACAAAATTAAAGTGGAAAAACACACGACAGGCTGATCCAACTTTGATGTAATGTCCTTAAAACATGTCAAAATGAGGCTCAGTATTGTGTGTGGCCTCCACGTGCCTGCATGACCTCCCTACAACGCCTGGGCATGCTCCTGATGAGGTGGCGGATGGTCTCCTGAGGGATCTCCTCCCAGACCTGGACTAAAGCATCCGCCAACTCCTGGACAGTCTGTGGTGCAACGTGGCGTTGGTGGATGGAGCGAGACATGATGTCCCAGATGTGCTCAATCGGATTCAGGTCTGGGGAATGGGCGGGCCAGTCCATAGCTTCAATGCCTTCATCTTGCAGGAACTGCTGACACACTCCAGCCACATGAGGTCTAACATTGTCCTGCATTAGGAGGAGCCCAGGACCAACCGCACCAGCATATGGTCTGACAAGGGGTCTGAAGAGCTCATCTCTGTATCTAATGGCAGTCAGGCTACCTCTGGTGAGCACATGGAGGGCTGTGCGTCCCTCAAAAGAAATGCCACCCCACACCATTACTGACCAACTGCCAAACCGGTCATGCTGAAGGATGTTGCAGGCAGCAGATCGCTCTCCACGGCATCTCCAGACTCTGTCACGTCTGTCACATGTGCTCAGTGTGAACCTGCTTTCATCTATGAAGAGCACAGGGCGCCAGTGGCGAATTTGCCAATCCTGGTGTTCTCTGGCAAATGCCAAGCATCCTGCACGGTGTTGGGCTGTGAGCACAACCCTCATCTGTGGATGTCGGGCCCTCATACCATCCTCATGGAGTCAGTTTCTAACCATTTGTGCAGACACATGCACATTTGTGGCCTGCTGGAGGTCATTTTGCAGGGCTCTGCAGTGCTCCTCCTGTTCCTCCTGTTCCACAAAGGCGGAGGTAGCGGTCCTGCAGCTGGGTTGTTGCCCTCCTACGGCCTCCTCCACGTCTCCTGGTGTACTGGCCTGTCTCCTGGTAGCGCCTCCAGGCTCTGGACACTACGCTGACAGACGCAGCAAACCTTCTTGCCACAGCTCGCATTGATGTGCCATCCTGGATGAGCTGCACTACCTGAGCTACTTGTGTGGGTTGTAGAGTCCGTCTCATGCTACCACGAGTGTGAAAGCACCACCAACATTCAAAAGTGACCAGAACATCAGCCAGAAAGCAGAAAGGTACTGAGAAGTGGTCTGTGGTCCCCACCTGCAGAACCACTCCTTTACTGAGTGTGTCTTGCTAATTGCCAATGATTTCCACCTGTTGTCTGTTCCATTTGCACAACAGCTGTGAAATTGATTGACAATCAGTGCTGCTTCCTAAGTGGACAGTTTGATTTCACAGAGGTTTGATTTACTTGGAGTTATATTGTGTTGTTGAAGTGTTCCCTTTATTTTTTTGAGCAGTGTATATATATATATATATATATATATATATATATATATATATATAAATATATGAGAGAGTTTTGGGGTCCAAGCACCCAGATTTCTTCCTCCCTGACTGCAGTGCTTTGTCTCCTCCTCTCCGTGCAGGTGTTCTTCGCCTCCGTGCGCTCCGGTGGGAGCAGTCAGGTCTTCTTCATGACGCTCAACAGGAGCTCCATGATGAACTGGTGAAGCTGCAGACAGCCACCGAACGCCGGAGCCTCTTGTCCAATCAGCGGCCGCGTCTCTGACCTCGCGGCACATTCCAAAGTAGCTCTGAAAAGAAGTGACTGTGAGCTGGATGTGTCCCGGAGCTCCGAGTCCAGGCTTGAGACCAGCCCAGCGGCTCAGCTGAGCCGCAGTGACGCTTGGCCTCCACACGGGGGCGCACTCCAGACTAACAGAGGGTTCTAGACTCTTTTGTGGCCTCTCGTGAAGCCAAAGCGGCATTTCTCTCACCACGTGCTGCATTCGGTCCATCTTAACAGCATTCCCATCACTTCTAACGAGCTCTACGTTCTTTTATACGTTAATGATTGAAGCCATTTCGTCCATGATTGTAAAACATTGGGCAAAAAATGTTTAACCTCTCAACCTGCAAGGTCTTTTAAGTTCAAAACTCACATAGTTTCAGAGTCGTTATCATGTGTGATGTTAAAAAAAATATATGTGCTGTTTTAATTGAAATATATGCCGGATATATCGTCACTGTCTTTCCTAACATTCTTAACATTATGTGAGGTGTTTTTTTAATTCTGTGAATTCTGAGGTTCTGTCTCCAAAGTCAAACTCTAACTTAGTTCTATAAGGTTCTATCTGTGAGTCAATCAGCACTTTGACTGCACACAGGAGGACCAACCAGTCGCTGCTCGGCTCAGTGACGACGGGAAAAGATTGTAAAATTTTATGAAACATGAAAACATGTTGCTAAAACTCTGCTTGCCATTACACAGCTCTTTATAAAACCTTATCTAAAATTACTAAAAGTCCTAAAAATAAATACATACATAAATGCAATAATTACAATAAAAATATTATTAAAATAAATGGCATTTAATGGATCTGAGCATTTACACACTCTGTTACACTAATTTAAGTTTAAGCTGTTTGTGTTCCTTGAATAAAATCATTGTTTCTTTTCATGATCTGTCAGACAGAACCTTATAACTCCAAGCTGAAAGTGGGTTCTCAGGATTAGAAGGTTCTGGCTGCATTTGACCTGTTCCAAAAAGCTCCTGTACTGATTTGACATAATTTTATATTGTAAATAGAGAATAAATTCAGGCTGTCTGTCATTGTCGTGTGTAAAGAGGCATGTTCTGCCAGTTGGAACCCAAAATCTTTGAAGCTCAACCTCTCAAAACTGCACAGAACTCAGGCAGAACCTTATAATTCCAAGGGGACAGGTTTCTTTTACGCTGATTAATATGCATTTAAGTAAGTAAATAAGGGTGATGAGGTGGTCCGGGCATCTGATCCGGATGCCCCCTGGACACCTCCCAGTGGGGTGTACCAGGCACGGCCTACCGGGACGAGACCCCGGGGTGTCCTAGGACCCACTGGATGGATTATATCTCCAAGTTGGAGTGGCTCGGGGTCCCCAGGAATGTGCTGGAGGGAGTTGCAGGGGACAGGGCTGTCTGGGATTCTCTGCCTGGACTATACAGTTAACGATGATGATGATGATGATGATAAATAAATAAACTAGTCTGCAGGTTGAGAAGTTAAATAAAAAGTGGGGGTAAAGTTTCTAACCACTAACCTGGCAGCGTTAAGCTGGACGACTGTGCGGTTTTACACACAGTAGATTACCTTTGACTTTTTGCTATTAATCTGATATGAAGTTTTGCCCAATGTTTAAAAAAACAGCAACCGAAAACAATCGACCTGCAGACGGAGAGCGACTCTTGCTCTGGTGCTCATTTGTATATTTTCCACTCAAGATCCTTAAACTGTGCAGTCTATCCAAAGTACTGTCTGAGAACCTGATTTGCATTAAACACTGGACCCGTTTGGGCAGTTTGGGGAACTTTGCAGTGGATCTCGGCGTCGACTACGGTTACTAACCTACCTCAGCTTGGTGTTCCTTCGTCTGCGCTTGCTTCTGTGTGAATAAGGGCCGGGTCGGTGAAGCGGTGGAGATCTTTGCCTTCTACGCTGTAGACTGGGGTTCAATCCCCCACCAGGGCAAGCACCCTACACTATACCAATAAGGACTCCTTGGGCAAGATTCCCAACACTACCTTCCCCCACCTGTGTAAAATGATCAAATTGTAAGTCGCTCTGGATAAGAGCGTCAGCAAAATGCCGTAAATGTAAAATACTAACGCACACTCTAAAATCAGGGGCGTTTATGAGCCACTATTGAGAAAACCATAGCGCTGTAATCTCAGTAGGAGTCTGTCTGTCCAGCGACTCATCAAAGTCAACTCATTTATTAACTCGGCTCCATAAAATGTGCTGTGGTTTACACTGTTTATATACTCTGAACAAGGCTGGTTCTTCACAGGTTCTTGGGTAAAGACTGTGGTTCTGTAGAACTATTAACACTGAGAACCAGTTGCATGCATAATGGGTTCTTTGCATGGTGAAATACAGTTTTTAGTGATGAAAATGGTTCTATATAGAACCGTGACCACTCAGAGAACCTTTTCCAAGGGTTATTTCCTCAGTGAAAGGGTTCTTTGGAATGATTGACGATGGGTTCTACAGTATATAGCGCCAAAAAGTGCTCTTCTATTGTAACAGGTTTGACATCGAAACAACAGCAGAACCTTTTTTTGGTGCTATATAGAATGCTTTTCAAAAAGGTTCACAGAATATACAGAAGTATCTAGACCACTGCCGTTTGTAATCTGAAGAACCCGTTCACATGCAAAAACCTTAAATCACATGAAGGGTTCTTTGTGTTCTTGGTTCTATATAGAACCATTTTCTTTACTAAAAGAACCCTTGAAGAACCAAACTGCGCATTTCAGCATGCAAAGAACTGTTTACGCATGCAAAGGGTTCTTTGAGTGTCTGTGGTTCTGTATAGAACGATCTTGTTTAGTAAAGAACATTTGAAGAAACATTTTTTAACGGTGCGGTTCTTCAGATTGATGGAGGATGTGTTGTACATGGTTCTGTATGGCACCAAAAATGGTTCTGCTATCGTTTACTTTGTCACGCTTATATACAATAGCAGAACCCTGTTTAGTGCTGTATAGAACCCTTTTGAAAAAGTTCACACACATTGTCCGTCAACCTGAAGAACCCTTTCAGCATGTAAAGAACTATTTAAATTCATGGAAATGGTTCTTTGAGTGTTCATGGTTCTGTAAGCATTGTCCTTACTGAAGAACCCTTGAAGAACATCTGTGACACGTCGAGGGCCGAAACAGCCCAGAAAAAAGGGAAGAGTTTATTAATCATGTTTTGATATTAAAGGATAAATACAGTAAATAGATCAAAGTAAAAACAGTAAATAGATCAAAGCTTCCTAAATGGATCAAAGGCCAATCAGTGTACGCGGTGATGGACGGACAAACACCGCAAACGAGATTAAACGAGTGGAGGAAAGAGGAGAAACGCTGTTAATAACACAAGCTGTGGACGTGTGACGCTGCATGGCCGCCTTTCGTTGTTTGGTCACCTTTAAAACATCAAACGCCCACATTTGATGTGATTTTGAGGATCTTAGCATGAAATAAACAACCATGTGGTGCTCAGTGACTAATTCTAGTGCTTTATGACGATTTTACAGTGTTAACAGGTTCTAATCGTTCTAAGTCTCACCGCTGTGATGTTTTCTATTTCAGGGCACCGTTTGAATGCTTTAGGTTCCTTCCTGTAACGTTTGCACACTATGTAGATATTTATAACGGAGATATGATCTGATGTAGTTAATGAAGATGATTGGGTTGAGAGCGAGGCTGGAGGAGGCGATTTTGAGCAATAATGAGATGTTTTTAGGTGGAAACATTGTGTTTGCCAGTGCTGGATCACCTCACTGCGCGTCGTGTGTTCATGCCATTGGTACTTTGACATGCCAGAGCGGCTCTTTATTGTTCTCACTGTTACGTTTGATGTCCTGTTTGTTCTTTTTGTGACTTTTTTTTCTCCTAAAACTTGTACACCTTTTACTTTGTGTCCTTTTTCTTACTGATATTGTTTGAGAAATGAAATGACGAGGGAGAAGAAAAATAAAGGAAACTGGTAACTTTTCTTCTGTGGTTTCTAAATGTTGCAGTTTGCTACCAGATAATGAACCTGTTCACGTTTAGAAGACGGTCGTAATTCATTTCTGCATTATTATTGTTTTCATCATAACTTTACCCCTTCTGCTGTAGCTGAAGGGTGGGGCTAAACTGCTGTAGCTGAAGGGTGGGGCTAAACTGCTGTAGCTGAATGGGTGGGGCTAAACTGCTGTAGCTGAATGGGTGGGGCTAAACTGCTGTAGCTGAATGGTGGAGCTAAGCTGCTGTAGCTTAATGGGTGGAGCTAAACTGTTGTAAGGTAAATGGGTGTAGCTAAACTGCTATAGGCTGAATGTGTGGGGCTAAACTGTTGTAAGGTAAATGGGTGTAGCTAAACTGCTCTAGGCTGAATGTGTGGGGCTAAACTGCTGTAGCTGAAGGGTGGGGCTAAACTGCTGTAGCTGAATGGGTGGGGCTAAACTGCTGTAGCTGAATGGGTGGGGCTAAACTGCTGTAGCTGAATGGTGGAGCTAAGCTGCTGTAGCTTAATGGGTGGAGCTAAACTGTTGTAAGGTAAATGGGTGTAGCTAAACTGCTATAGGCTGAATGTGTGGGGCTAAACTGTTGTAAGGTAAATGGGTGTAGCTAAACTGCTCTAGGCTGAATGTGTGGGGCTAAACTGCTGTAAGGTAAATGGGTGTAGCTAAACTGCTCTAGGCTGAATGTGTGGGGCTAAACTACTGTAAGGTAAATGGGTGTAGCTAAACTGCTCTAGGCTGAAGGGGCGGGGCTAAACAGCTGAATGGTGGGCCAACTATTGTTCGTTTGGAATTTCTCCAGTCAGAAATGTCAGCCTTCTATTAAATAGTGCTATATAGACCCCGCCCACTCTTGTCAGAACACAGCTGACTGGCTGAAATGCACCTCCTCATTTTTCAGCTCTGAACTTCACTAAAGAAGTGAAGAGTTTTGTGTCTAAAAATGAAAATAATGTTTCGTTTTGGACGTGAGGATTAATGGGTGGGCTAAACTGCTGGATGTGAAAAACGTACAATCAGGTGTCTCCAAATGTTTGACTGCCACTGAATGTAGATGTGTTGATTTCTGTGACATCAGCTCAAAACAGGCTGTGCAGTTTAGTTTCCCTGTATAAGCTGTTTGGTTCTGGGCGAGTGAGCAGGACATTTCAAAACTTTGTTTATAAACTACATCAGACTCTCATTTTCCACGATATGAGCCCATTAAAGGAATCTCATAGTCCCATATAGACTGCTGTAGTCGTGTGGTCATTTTGTAGTCAGCGCCATGCTGTAATGCCCATATTGGGAACTCCGGGTCTAAGCCTCATTTCTCTGTGGGCCAGAATGAATAGAGTTTTTGAAAAATCGCCTGTGTGTTAAATACAAATGTTCAGAACCTGAGATGTTTAGTCCTGAACATTCCTCTCTCGAACACCGCTGGATCCTTCGTTAAAGGGCTGAAATACTAATATTGCTCCATGCAGCTGAAGCTGCTGCACACTGAGGTCACCTCATTAGACTAGAGGCCTCCTTAAGTTTTGGCAGTGAACATTTCCACGTTCAGACTGAGGGCAGATGGAAAGGAGTCAGAACTATATCAGCAGGTTCCCCTGCAGTTCTCTGTTCTTCATCTGATGCTCAGTGAAACACCAAAGATCTTCCCCTTTTAGCTCGATCTGAGAAGATCTACAGCCGTAGCTGCGCTTGGGTGGATCCAGTACCGACTCCGCTGAATCGGCACTGCTGAACTGCTGATGAGCTGTTTTCGGCTCTCAGAACAGCCTCGTTATTATTTTAACGCTGGTACCATTTTCTGAGGACGTTCTCCAGCTTTGGGTTCGACTTTTTCCGTTCCACCTTAAATGGCGCAGCAGTTCAGAACGTGACTGCTGCACCATTTAAGGAGGAATGGGGAAATTCGAACAAACAGCCGTGAAAAAGAGCATTGAAAGGCCTGATATGAGCAGGTTTCACTATTAATGCTTAACATCTGAGTCACATCACATGTTGCTCTTTCACCGAAATCACAGGTCAGTATTTTGTCTCGTTTGCTAATGTTTGTGATAGCTAGACATACAGCCGCACCATTTAAGGTGGAACGGGAACATTCAGACAAGAAGCTGGGAAAAAAGCTGCTGAATTCAGCCTCGTTGTTTTAACACTGGTAGTGTTTCTGATGAGGAGTTTTAGTGGGTCAGAATCTCCCAGCTAGGTTTTATTTACGGGTGTAGCTGTAAAACTGCTCTACAGTAGAGCATTTCGATAAGACAGCACAGCTCGTCAGAGCAGCGGCTCAGCCCGCCGGAGCTTTCAGCAGCTTAGTGACCTCAAACTGATGCGCAGTAGCTTCAGCTGCATGTAGCAGTATTAGTATTACAGCTCTTCAACGACCTCATAGTTCAGAGGATCCAGTGGTGTTCTGGAGAGGAATTTTCACAGGATTAAACGAATCGGGTTCTGAACATGTTTATTTAACACAGGGGGAGCTAGAGGCGATTTCTCGAAAACCCTATTCATTCGGGCCCATAGGGAAACGGGGGTTAGCTTCCTAACATGGGCATAACGGTGACTACAGAATGACACGGGACTAAAGTGGTTTATTTGACTTTTGGCCGAAGCCTCACTCTAAAAATAGACTTTATCTCTTTCTCTGGGGCGGTGGGGTCGGGGGATTGTCTTTGTTTTTCTGCCTTGTTTATTAGTTCCTCTGTTTCTGGTCGAACCTCAGACTTTGCTCTGTCTCCGTGCTGTAATTTATTAACTCTTCTAACTCCAACACGTTTTACTGAGCCCAGTGAGCAGCACGTACTGCGTAGAGACTCTTATGAAAGCTGTGAGTGTTTATTTTTAACCTACATGTGTGCACCACATCAGTGTTACTGCAGTGCTGAGAATGACCCACCACCCAAATAGTACCTGCTTGTGAGGGTCCATGGGGGTTCTGACCACTGAAGAACAGGGTAAAAGGGGGTAACAAAGTATCAGAGAAACAATGGACAATAAATACTAAACAATAAAATGTAAAAATGCCACTTTATTTATTTAAAGACCATGATCATGATATTGTCTCTCATAGTTGAAGTTTAGCTATGATGAAAACTACAGACCTCTCTCATCTTTCTAAGTAGGAGAACTTGCACAATCAGTGGCTGACTAAATACTTTTTTGCCCCACTGTAAACAGCACTTGAAGCTTTGATCTCAGAGAGAGGAGAAAATCAAGCTGCTTCAGATCTGAAAACATCCACAGGTGTTTCTGTCCATCCTTCCACTGTGAGAAGACCACTCAGCACTGTGGGTCTGAAAGGATGTGTAGCTGATCAAGAAGAACCTCACTGAGAAAAGGAGACGGACACACCAAACAAAGAAGCTGGACGATGGACTGACGACCCCAGAATCCAGACCTCAGCACCACTGAATGGGTTTGATTGCCCTTCACTGAGAAAAGGAGACAGACAGAAGAAAAACTTTTGCACTGGAGCACCGAAACTGGACGTCTGAGATGAGGAGAGATGTTTGTGTCGTATGTTTCTGGACTCCATTTCCCATGATCCTGCTTCATGGGAACACCATAGCCGACAGTCTGAGTCTGATTTTTTTTTATTTTGAGTCTAATAGTTTAATCATATATGCTGCTAAAACAAGTTTGGTGGGGTGGTCATGTTTGATCCCCATCACCGACAGTACATGACTGAGGTGTCCTTGGGCAAGACACCTAACCCCCAACTGCTCCCCAGGGTGCTGCAGATAGGGCCGCCCACTGTTCCAGGCAAGTGTGCTCACTGCCCCCTAGTGTGTGTGTGTTCACTAGAGTGTATGTGGTGTTTCACTGCACGGATGGGTTAAATGATGAGGTGAAATTTCCCTGTTGTGGGACTAATAAGGGTCACTTAAATCGTATGTCGGACAAAACCTTATATTTATTGTCCTTTATTCTGTGTGTAAAAATCACAATAATTGGACCCAAAGAATGGCCCAAAATTTGGATGGCCCGAAATTCTGGATCCATTGATTTGCATTAAAAGTAAGATATAAAGTATATTTTTTCCTCATCCTAGTAATATTTTGGAGATACGAGATTTTGTTTTGACAACAGCCCAATTTTACATTAAAACACTAAAAAGTGCTGAACTGCAGAAAATAAGGCGATTCTTAATGTTCCTCACTGACTTTCAGACTTTGGGACACATTTACTTCAAAACAATGGGATCTGTCTGCTCACCATGTGGCCATGAGGGTCTGGGATTCAGCCTCACCTCCTGCTCTAAAACACAGGGGCGTGGCTAAGATAAAGCCCCGCCCACACAATTTTTTTTTGTTTTTTATTAATGACATAAAACGTGGGACATTTTTTAGGGATTTTTTTTCAATTGTTCTCCCAAGTTTGGTGATGTCCAGTTACTCCCACTAGTTCGGACTCCCCCAGTCACACAGAACCCCCAGCGTCAGGAGGACGATGGTAAACACAGGCTTCCTCCAAGTCCGGTAAAGCTCCACTACGTGTTATGCAACATCATTGGACAGCCGAATGCGGAGGAGACGCTAACCACCAGCTCTGTTATGCCTGCACTGACGGGAGAACATGGGGTGCCATCCCGCCCACCCAGAGAGAGTGAAGATAACTGTGCTGTCTTGGTCTCCCAGACACGAACGACTGCAGCATCACCAGGGATCAAACATGCGATCTCCTGATGGATCCGAACTTTTTAATGAAAAAAATGAGAATCTAAGGCTCAGTCCCATTCCTTATTTCTACCCCTACCCCTTGTTTTTGAGTGTTGCCCCTTGGAACTGAGTTATAGGGCAATGGTTGAGATCTTCCCTCTGAAATGGGAGCCTCAGATAAAAAGAGCATCACTTCATTAACAGCTACTAGTGCTGCTCTGTAGGCGACCCTGCCCATCTGCAGTGACAGCAGAGGAGGGTGAAGTTCAGCTCCTCACTGCTGGGCTTTACATTTAGGGCATCATACGCCTTCAAAGAGGGGGGCAATTATTATTATCCTCTCAAGTAAAAGCCCCAGCATAAGGATTCAAATAAAAAATAAAAAAAACGACACTCTTTTGTCCCTTTTACTGACCAGCTTCCCTGCAGTTTTCTGAAGTTCTCTTTTGTTCTAAACGTTCTAGCATTTCTTCTCCCTCACAGCTTTTGTTATCTATCCTCCCGCAACCATTTCTTTACTAAAGAACCCTTGAAGAACCATAATTTTGAGCGTATAGTTGAAATAGAGTGCCTAATGCTGCTGAGTGATATTGACGTGACCCAGACTTTGTCTCCTGGACGCTCCGTCTGTCCAGAAGCTGTTGCGTCATGCAGTGTATAGATTACTCCTCAGTGAAGAGTGCACGGTTTTCACTCCTACAGGAGCTTTATGATGATAAGCAAGTAGATAAGGTTCTCTTGGGAACGTTCCTCTGAGTGGAGGTGGCGGCAATGCGGTGCTGAGGTGGGTGCAGGTGATCAGGTGGTGTCCAATGTGCAGATCCTCCAGCGTGGACTGAGAGTGGCTGAGGCATGATCCCGCCAGGATTGATCATTTACCTGCTGGGAAAACAGCGCAGAACCTTGGAGCTCTAATTATCTCCTGCTCAGAGCAGCTCCGCGTCGCTCCGCTCCGCTCTGCCGTCATGGAGAAGGTAAAAACGATTATTTTTAATCTTCACCCTGTTTCTGATTCTGGTCAAATCAAATCAAATCAAATCAAATCATGAACTGCATGTTCAGATATTCCTGGTTTTACAGTCTGGACAGCCAATTGAATTTTTAAAAAAGTGTTGTATCAGATAAAGGGTTCTTCTACTGTTACACGTCTGATATAAAAAGGGTTCTTCTACTGTTACACGTCTGATATAAAAAGGGTTCTTCTACTGTTACACGTCTGACATAAAAAGGGTTCTTCTACTGTTACACGTCTGACATAAAAAGGGTTCTTCTACTGTTACACGTCTGATATAAAAGGGTTCTTCTACTGTTACACGTCTGACATAAAAAAGGGTTCTTCTACTGTTACATGTCTGACATCAAAAGGGTTCTTCTACTGTTACACGTCTGATATAAAAAGGTTTCTTCTACTGTTACACGTCTGACATCAAAAGGGTTCTTCTACTGTTACACGTCTGATATAAAAAGGTTTCTTCTACTGTTACACGTCTGATATAAAAAGGTTTCTTCTACTGTTACAAGTCTGACATCAAAAGGGTTCTTCTACTGTTACACGTCTGACATCAAAAGGATTCTTCTACTGTTACAAGTCTGACATCAAAAGGGTTCTTCTATTCTTCAATGTCTACAAACTTGACATTTTAACAATAGCAGAACCCTTTTTAGCACTATATAGAACCATTTTGAAAAGGTTCTATATGGAACCATCTTCAGCAGATTCTTCATCAGCCTGAAGAACCCTTTCCTGATGCAAAGAACCCTTTAGTCATACAATCTTAGCAAAAAGGGCTCTATAGAGTACCAAAAATGGTTCTTAGGCTTGTTACATGTTCATGGCTTGTTCATTTCTACATAGTAAACTCTTTTGAAAGATTGGTTTCTTTAAGGGTTCTTTAGTACAGGGAATGGTACTAATAAGAACTTTTGGGTTCTACATTTTATGCTGAAGTTGTTTATCAGATTGATAGAGAATATCTTGTATATGGTTCTATATGGAACCTTTTTTGGGTGCTATATATTGTCAGAAAAGGTTCTATATAGAACCATATAGATCACATTTATTTGCATGCATAGAGGGTTCTTTGCATGATGAAATTGATCTTCAGATTAATGGAGAATGTTTTGTTTATGGTTCAAGATAGAACCTTTTTGAAAATGGTTCTATATATCACCACGAAGGGTTCTTCTATTGTTACATGCTTGACATAATAACTGTAGCAGAACACTCTTTGGTGCTATATAGAACCATATAAGAGACATTCTCCATCAATCTGAAGAACTATTTCACCATGCAAAGAACCGTTTAGGCATATAAATGTTTTTTTTGAGTGTTCATGGTTCTATATAGGACCAATTTACTAAATTTACTTTACTAAAGAACCCTTGAAGAACCATCTTTCTTTAAGAGTCTTTATAGTTACATGCATAACATTTATACTAGGAATTCTACATAGAACTACTTCATGCTTAAATGGTTCTTGAGATTGATGGAGAATATGGTGTATGTGGTTCTATTTAGCAGCAAAATGGTTCAATATTAAGTGAGATTAAGTAAGAACCCTTTTTGGTGCTACACTATATTTCCAAAAGTATTCGCTCGTCTCTCTTCATACGCATATGAACTTGAATGACATCCCATTCTTAATCCATAGGGTTTAATATGATGTCGGCCCACCCTTTGCAGCTATAACAGCTTCAAGTCTTCTGGGAAGGCTTTCCACAAGGGTTAGGAGTGTGTTTATGGGAATTTTTGACCGTTCTTCCAGAAGCACTCTAATTCATCCCAAAGGTGTTCTGTTGGGTTGAGGTCAGGACTCTGTGCAGGCCAGTTAAATTCTTCCACACCAAACTGGCTCATCCATGTCTTTATGGACCTGCTTTGTGCACTGGTGCGCAGTCATGTTGGAACAGGAAGGGGCCGTCCCCAAACTGTTCCCACAAAGTTGGGAGCATGAAATTGTCCAAAATCTCTTAGTGCTGAAGCTTTAAGAGCTCCTTTCACTGGAACTAAGGGGCCGAGCCCAACTCCTGAAAAACAACCCCACACCATAATCCCCCCTCCACCAAACTTTACACTCGGCACAATGCAGTCATTGTTGATTGTGTATCTGTTTGGATCTTTATAGCTGTGAGCTGATTAATGGTGTATTGATCATTTATCTGTTTGGATCTTGCAGCAGTTGACCGGTACTCTGGCTCTGGCCGTGTTTGCTGCGGCTCTTGGATCACTGCAGTATGGCTACGGATTAGGGGTCATCAACGCCCCTCAAAAGGTCAGAGGTCACAGTCCCACACTAACTTCACATTAATGTGTTGATTTTTTACGAGATCAAGAGCAGTAATTTATTGACCCCGAACAAAAGGGTTTGACCGAACTTCAGCAATTCATACCATGGGAGCTGTGAAGCTAATGTAGCTGACAGGTGATGGAAGCTTATATCTCACTGATTGGCCTAAATCCTAAATCATCACAACGCAGTAATCTCAATGAGTTTCCATGAAAACAAACACGAACAGCTCAAAAACCACTTACACTGAACTACTAACCTGCAGAAACACCTCGAATGTGTAGTTAAAAGTGTTGGATGTTTTTATAACAAACCTGCGTCAACATAAGGAGCTTTTGGGTCGTTCTACAGAAACGCCCACTTTTGTGTCCCTAGCATTTACAGATATATTCCACTTCAAAAACATGTTTGGGTTACAATTTATTCATATTTTAAAATAAAATAATAAGTTATTTTAGCAGTTTCACCTTCTTGAGCCTCAATTTAGCAACATTGGTTTACAAATCAATCATATAGAACTCCAATCGCCATAGAAGAGCTCGTCCTCACAGTCGTGTGTGAAGGCCATAAGTAAAAAACACATTTTTCTGCGATTTTAACTGCAATAATCTCTACATGACTATGGAATATATGATTTAAATGACAAAGAAAACAAAATGCCAAATAAAAATGATAAGGTATATAATGAAAGCTCCCCAGGAGTCGTGTCACTGGTGTTACTGCGTAACAAAAAACTCTTATTTTGAAATAAAAGTCACGCTGATGACGTCACTCGACTTCCTTTGACCTGTTTTCTGAGGATCTATGAAGAAAAGCTCATGGTGAGTCCACTGTGTCTCTCAGTTCTCAGAGATTTTCTCATTCAGCTCATGATCTCATATGAAGCTTTTAGCTGACGTCACTGGTGTAACCGACTTTATTCTGAGGTCATTGTGAAAAAATAGAACACAAATGGACTAAATTCCATGTTTTAGTGGATGTTCCGTGATGGACAGCGTGTGGTTTGATGTTCTGTAGCCGCCGTTTAGTGAAATGCATTGTTCATTAAAAACGTCTCTGGTGTTTCCTTTATTATGTGGAACACTGATGACGATCAGTAACACCATTGATTCCTATAGATAGAAAAGTGGACGTTTGTACATTTTTAGAAATTAGCATACGTTTATTTGTTTTTGTAGTTGTTATAGAAAAGCTGTTCAGGGCATGCTGACTGTTTTTCAGCCTTACAGTGCAGTTAAGTAGCTATTAGTATAATTTATTGCATTAATTTATCACTGTTTATCTGCAAAAGCAGACAAAACTGCATTAGCCTCATGGCTCCTGTGCTAAAACTGAGGAAACAAAGTTCAAACACCACACATGTCTCGGCTGATCGGCTCCATTTGGGGGGAAAAAGTCTGTAAATCTGATTTTTCATCAAGCCGTTCTTGCTGAAATGTTCTAGTGCTGTTCTAAACATTGATGGATGCTCATTTCTTTGCCACCAGGTCATTCAGACATACTACGCTCGTTCTCTCGGACTTGATTTTGCGCCTCAGCACAATGAAGAGACTAATGTAACCACCATGCCGCTTGAACCAGACTCCATCCCTGCTGCTCTGACCATGTACTGGTCCCTCTCGGTGGCCATGTTTTCTGTTGGGGGCATCATCTCCTCCTTCATGGTGGGCTTCGTTGCCGACTTCAGAGGAAGGTTAAGGAATTTGCAATAAAAGACAGAGTGGTTCTCAGTCTTCCAATCACAGAGAAGCCCAGTGCTCTGTAAAATTTGTATTTTAAATCAATAGTTGAGCCAAAAATCTAGTTTAGTTGAATGTGAATCATTAATATGAGTGAATGCATATGAATCATCATTAAGATCGAATGAATGAGAATCATTATTGAGAGTGAATGACTGGGAATCCTTATTGAGAGAGAGAATATGAATCATCATTGAGAGTGAATGAATGTGAATCATTATTTAGAGTGAATGACTGTGAATCATCATTAAGGGTGAATGAATGTGAATCATTATTGAGAGTGAATGAATGTGAATCATTATTGAGAGAGAGAATATGAATCATCGTTGAGAGTGAATGAATGTGAATCATTATTTAGAGTGAATGACTGTGAATCATCATTAAGAGTGAATGACTGTAAATCATCATTAAGAGTGAATGACTGTGAATCATCATTAAGAGTGAATGACTGTGAATCATCATTAAGAGTGAATGACTGTGAATCATCATTTTCTGTATTCTCTCTCTCAGGATTAAGGGCATGTTGGTGTTGAACGTCCTGGCTGTGGTGGCCAGTCTGCTCATGGGTCTGGCTAAAATGGGCAGTCCTCACATCATGGTGATCACCGGACGGGCAATCATGGGCTTCTACTGCGGTAAGAAAACAGTCATCTTACACAAAGATGTCACAGTAAACACTGTGCAATAAAAATATCAATCTGTCTTTCTTGTTCCATTCCACCAGGCTGTATTCATTTGACTTGCACCAGTCTTATCAATGTGGAAAGTTAAATGTTAGTGAGTTACAGATCATCTGTTATTGGCCGCGATAAGGAATCCAGACATCTATAATTACCCTAGATGCTGCATCAGTGTCCGCATTGCAGGATAAAAGCACGCAAATCACTAGAATCATATCAGTATTTGTTCTGTGACTCAGTGATGCTCTGTGTACCATCACACGCTGTGGTCATTGTGAAAGTGGGTGACAGCTGTGTGTTTGATGGGCTTAATCAGTGTTTATTTAGCATTATCTTAAGTTCTGAGAGACCTGCTAATGTTCTGGCTTTCACTGCACTCTATCAGAGAGAGAGAGAAAGAGAGAGATAGAAGGTGGCTTTCAAATCAAATTCGACAGCTTCAACAGACCAATCGGAGCATGCTACGTGACCGATGCACCGTACGTCACACCCTTTTGACCAATCAGAGATGGGCATTTACTGGAAGTCCCACCCTTTCAATCAATCTGGAGCGTAAGTCAACTATTTTGCGATTGAGTATGTTGTTACCGGTTTAAATGTCTGGTTAAAAACGGTTGAAGGTTTCTAAGGATCGGTCAAAGAGGTGAGACCGTAGATATACATACCCACTTGCCGTGTCTGTTCTCTATCTGACGTGATACGTCTGCACGTTCGCCATGTTGGAGAGGTCAAGATCCACTTGTGAACAGATTCACTCGTATCCAGAGACGAAGAGTCTCAGGATTAAATCAGCCACAACTTCCTTATTACTGAACCCATTTTCACCAAATCTGTTCTGTTATAATCCTCAGACTCAGATTAATCCAGGCTGTAAGTTCTGCTCTCGGTAGCTTTAATTACTGATCGTGATAATTAGCTTCCAGACCAGCAGGAAAGTGTTCAGTCTGTACATGACGGTAAAAACTGAGTTTAGCATGAGAAACTGAATCAGACACCTCAGCAAATCCATCAATGAGTGAATCACTTCTAGAGAAGAAACCACCCAAAACACAGAAAGAAGGACGAAGCTGAAGTCGGCATCCAATTCACCAGCTCCTTACTCGAGTTGCACCAATTAAAGCGGAATGGGAAAATTCTAACTACAAACTGGCTGATGCACTACTTAAGCTGGAATGGGAAAATTCAACAAAGAAGTGGGCAAATAATAAGCTGACCTCAGGAATGTGTCAGAAGGTGCTAACGCTAATCTATTATGAATATCTACACCCTATAAAAATTCTTTTCTAAAGGTATTAGACAGTAAGTGAGTTAGACAGGATTTTGGTTGCTTTCATACATTTTCATATTTGATAAATACATTTACATACATTTACTTTGTTTGGAAACACTTTACTGTAGTGTACAATTCATAAGGCTTCATGACATCTACCTAAGCTTGTTATGACAACTGACATAGACCTACATAAGTGTTTATAAACCCCTATTCCAACAGACGTCATTTGCTGTAAAGGCCAATTGTTGATCAAAGTTAGCTAAAGTAGCCTTTATGACAGATGATGCCTGTTAGGATTAAGCATCTATAAACATTTATGTAGGGTTATGTCAGTTGTCATGGCAAGCTTATATGCATGTCATGTAGCCTTATGAACTGTGTCCTACAGTAAAGTGTTAACATTTTGTCTGTGTGTAATTTCCTCACACAGTATCTCACAAAAGTGAGTGCATGCCTCACATTTCTGCAAATACTTTATTCGATCTTTTCATGGGACGACACTATGGAAATGAAACTTGGATATAACTTAAAGTAGTCAGTGTGCAGCTTGTACAACCCCAATTCCAATGAAGTTGGGATGTTGTGTAATAAAAACAGAATACAGTGATTTGCAAACCCTTTTCAACCTATATTCAATTGAATACACTACAAAGACAAATATTTAATGTTCAAATGGATAAACTTTGTTGTTTTTTGCAAATATTCACTCATTTTGAATTTGATGCCTGCAACACATTCCAAAGAAGTTGGGACAGGGGCAACAAAAGACTGGGAAAGTTGAGGAATGCTCAAAAAACACCTGTTTGGAACATTCCACAGGTAAACAGGTTAATTGGAAACAGGTGAGTGTCATGACTGGGTATAAAGGCAGCATCCCTGAAAGGCTCAGTCTTTCACAAGCAAGGATGGGGCGAAGTTCACCACTTTGTGAACAACTGTGTGAGCAAATAGTCCAACAGTTTAAGAACAACGTTTCTCAGCATGCAGTTGCAAGGAATTTAGGGATTTCATCATCTACAGTCCATAATATCATCAAAAGATTCACAGAATCTGGAGAAATCTCTGCAAGTAAACGGCAAGGCAAAAAACCAACATTGAATGCCCGTGACCTTCGACCCCTCAGGCAGCCCTGCATTAAAAACCGACATCATTCTGTAACGGATATTACCACATGGGCTCAGGAACACTTCAGAAAACCAGTGTCAGTGTCAGTGAACTCAGTTCGTCGCTCCGTCTACAAGTGCAAGTTAAAACTCTGCCATGCAAAGCGAAGCCACATATCAACAACACCCAGAAACGCCGCCGGCTTCTCTGGGCCCGAGCTCATCTGAGATGGACTGATGTCCAAAATGTCCTGTGGTCTGACGAGTCCACATTTCAAATTGTTTTTGGAAATCATGGACGTTGTGTCCTCCGGGCCAAAGAGGAAAAGGACTGTCCGGATTGTTATCAGCGCAAAGTTCAAAAGCCAGCATCTCTGATGGTCTGGGGGTGTGTTAGTGCCCATGGCAAGGGTAACCTGCACATCTGTGAAGGCACCATTAATGCTGAAAGGTACATAGAGGTTTTGGAGCAACATCTGCTGCCATCCAAGCAACGTCTTTTTCAGGGACGTCCTGCTTATTTCAGCAAGACGATGCCAAGCCACATTCTGCACGTGTTACAACAGCGTGGCTTCGTAGTAAAAGAGTGTGGGTACTAGACTGGCCTGCCTGCAGTCCAGACCTGTCTCCCATTGAAAATGTGTGGCACATTATGAAGCACAAAATATGACAATGGAGACCCCGGACTGTTGAGCAACTGAAGTTGTACATCAAGCAAGAATGGAAAAGAATTCCACCTACAAAGCTTCAACAATTAGTGTCCTCAGTTCCCAAACACTTATTGAGTGTTAAAGGGAAAGGTGATGTAACACAGTGGTAAACACGCCCCTGTCCCAACTTCTTTGGAACGTGTTGCAGGCATCAAATTCAAAATGAGTGAATATTTGCAAAAAACAATAAAGTTTATCCGTTTGAACATTAAATGTCTTGTCTCTGTAGTGTATTCAATTGAATATAGGTTGAAAAGGATTTGCAAATCATCATATTCTGTTTTTATTTATGTTTTACACAATGTCCCAACTTCATTGGAATTGGGGTTGTATAGCAGTGCAGATTTACTCTCCTCTGAAAAAACTCAACACACAGCCAAATTGTGCCCAGTTGTGTCGCCGTCCCTCCCTGGTGTCGTGTGACTCATTAGAGTTACAAGCTTCCAGGTGTGAATGGGGAGCAGGGCTGTTAAATTTGGTGTTTTAGGTACAATTCACTCACACTGGCCACTGGATATTCAACATGACACCTCATGGCAAAGACCTCTCTGAGGATGTGAGAAATAGAATTGTTGCTCTCCACAAAGACGGCCTAGGCTATAAGAAGTTTGCTAACACCCTAAAACTGAGCTATTGTATGTACAGCAGTTTTCCAGGACAGGTTCAACTCGGAACAGGCCTCACCATGGTCGGCCAAAGAAGTTAAGACCACATGTTCAGCTTCATATCCC
The DNA here is from genome assembly GCF_015220715.1 of Pygocentrus nattereri. Taxonomy (NCBI): domain Eukaryota; kingdom Metazoa; phylum Chordata; class Actinopteri; order Characiformes; family Serrasalmidae; genus Pygocentrus; species Pygocentrus nattereri. Next base: position 12,536,646 of record NC_051227.1, read on the forward strand.
TTCAGCCTCTTCTGAAGCTGATGCACAAGAAAGCCCACAAATAGTTTGCTGAAGACAAGCAGTCCAAGAACATGGATTACTGGAGCCATGTCCTGTGGTCTGACAAGACCAAGACAAACGTGTTTGGCTCAGATGGTGTCCAGCATGTGTGGTGGCGCCCTGGTGAGGAGTACCAAGACAACTGTCTCTTGCCTACAGTCATCATGGTCTGGGGCTGCATGAGTGCTGTTGGCACTGGGGAGCTGCGATGCATTGAGGGAGACATGAATTCCAACATGTGCTGTGACATTATGAAGCAGAGCATGATCCCCTCCCTTTGGAAACTGCGCCACATGGCAGTTTTCCAACACGATAACGACCCCAAACACACCTCCAAGATGACAGCTGCCTTGCTGAAGGTAAAGGTGATGGACTGGCCAAGAATGTCTCCAGACCTAAACCCAGTTGAGCACCTGTGGGGCATCCTCAAGTGGAAGGTGGAGGAGCACAAGGCATCTAACATCCACCAGCTCTGTGATGTTATCATGGAGGAGTGGAAGAGGATTCCAGTAGCAGTCTGTGCAGCTCTAGTGAATTCCATGCCCAAGATGGTTCAGGCAGTGCTAGATAATAATGATGGCCACACAAAATATTGACACTTTTAGCATAATTTGGACATGTTCACTGTGAGGTGGACTCACTTGTGCTGCCAGCTATTTAGACATTAATGGCTGTGTGTTGAGTTCTTTTCAGAGGACAGTAAATCTGCACTGCTATACAAGCTGCACACTGACTACTTTAAGTTATATCCAAGTTTCATTTCTATAATGTTGTCCCATGAAAAGATAGAATAAAATATTTGCAGAAATGTGAGAGGTGCACTCACTTTTGTGAGATACTGTATATTTTAAAATAAATGTATTTTAAAATGTATTTGGTTAATACGGCAAAATATTTTAGTGTTTTGAAAGTATTTCAGCATTGACTGCATTGTATTTGAAATGTATTTCAAACATTTAAAAGTACATGTGCATATTTCTGTTCCATATGGGTTTTAATGTTATTATTATATTGTAGTCATGAATTCTGTCAAACTGATGAGGCTGAGGGATGCAGTGCTGCACTACAGAATATTGAATAACATCACAAATAACTATTTAAATGCTAATTTTATGCTTATTAATGTTGTTATCATGTTGTTACTGTGTGTTTCAGGCCTGTCGTCCGGGCTGGTTCCAATGTACATTGGCGAAATCGCTCCGGTGAAGTACAGAGGGGCTCTGGGAGCGCTGCACCAGCTCGCCATCGTCACAGGCATTCTTATCAGCCAGGTGAGCTCGGAGTGAGCAGGATGGATTGATGGGTTTGGCCCAGGGTCCAAAGTTTTAGTGAGGAGGAACTTTAATGACCATCGATTAGGTTAGTGAGCAGTAAAGGAACTCATGGTGAGCGTGTGGAGGTGGTGGAATGATGACTGACTGAGGAATGTTTCTGCCAAGGTTGTTGATTACGTGGAGAAGGCAGCAAGGTGTCCTCAAACGTTTGGTGTAAATGTAAATGTCAAAGTCCTGCACTCTCTGGGGTGTTACTAGGTCATTGCTGTAGTATCCCAGGTAGTTTGTTAGGGTGTTACTAGGTCATTGCTATAGTATCCCAGGTGGTTGTTAGAGTGTTACTAGGTCATTGCTATAGTATCCCAGGTGGTTGCTGGGGTGTTACTAGGTCATTGTTATTGTATTCCAGGTGGTTACTGGGGTGTTAGTAGGTCATTGCTGTAGTATCCCAGGTGGTTGCTGGGGTGTTACTAGGTCATTGTTATAGTATCCCAGGTGGTTGTTAGAGTGTTACTAGGTCATTGCTATAGAATCCCAGGTGGTTGCTGGGGTGTTACTAGGTCATTGCTATAGTATCCCAGGTGGTTGCTGGGGTGTTACTAGGTCATTGTTATAGTATCCCAGGTGGCTGTTAGGGTGTTACTAGTTTACTTCTATCACAGTGACATAAAAGGGGGTGTACAATTCTTGACCACTAATGTCTGCCATTCGTGTTTAAATCAGACTTTAAACAGCTGTAAAGAAGTCCACCCTTCTTAATCAGACTGAACATTTTATTTTCTGAAAAGTAATAGTTTTAGTTTGTTTTTATTCAGTTTCGGTATTTTTAAGTATCATGATAAGCTCTGTGATAGCAGCTGTGTGATAAGAGTGGAGTAAATTGATGGAGATGGAGCTCCGCTCAGCTCCAGCTCTCCTTAAAGACCGAACACAAAAGAGTTGCTCCTCTAAAGTTTCATTTACACTGAACCAACAAACACTAAACAGCTTTGAAAACTGTTTTTATTTTTATTATAGTTAGTGAGCGAGTTTTTCACTGCTAGTTTTAGCAATGGTTTTAGTGACCTATAATACCCCTGGTTAGCAGACAAAATCACACAGAAGAATGAGAAGGAAAAGAAAAAGAACATTTAAAAAATACAATAAATAATAATGGTGTTGATAACAGTATCAGTCCCTGATCATTATAATAATAGCAGATCATCATCTGAGTCTCTGCCAGCTGCTGAGTGTCTCTGGCTGTGCTTGTTTAGGTGCTTGGTCTGGACTTCCTGCTGGGCAATGAGGACATGTGGCACCTGCTGCTGGGTCTGTCTGGAGTGATTGCGGTTCTGCAGAGTTTACTGCTGCCCCTCTGCCCAGAGAGCCCGCGGTACCTCTACATCAAGCTGGGCAAGAAGGAGGAGGCCTGCAAAAGTATGCTAACACACTCCACTCTGTCCACTCAGTTATGGAACACATGAGGGGCCACAAACAGGCTCGGGTCTGTATAGTACATATACATTACACATATAGGTATATATATTTGGCCCGGTTATATATAGTACTTATATTTAGTATAGCCTAGTTCTATATAGTACATACAGTGGACAGTGTCTAAAAACTCCAGCAGCACTGCTGTGTCTGATCCACACGCACCAGCACAACACACACTAACACACCACCACATCAGTGTTACTGCAGTGCTGAGAATGAACCACTACCCAAATAGTACCTGCTCTGTGAGGGTCCATGGGGGTCCTGACCACTGAAGAACAGGGTAACAAAGTATCAGAGAAACAGATGGACTCCAGTCTGTAACTGAAGAACAACAAAGTGCAGCTATAGAGTAAGTGGAGCTGATAAAATGGACAATGAGCGTAGAAACAAGGAGGTGTTCAGAATGTTGATCAGTGCATATCATAAAATAAGTAATTCCCATTTTGTTTGAAAGAACTTGATACAACCACAACCTCTGACTTTCCCTTAAAATAAAGCGAAGCTCATGTTTCCTGTCGTGTCTGCTGGTCAGGTCTGAAGCGGTTCAAAGGCGAGTACGACACCTCCAAAGACATTGCGGAGATGCAGGCAGAGAAGGAGGAGGCCCTGAAGGAGGCGAAGGTGTCCCTGCTGCGGCTGGCGCGCTCCTCTGTGTACCGCCAGCAGCTCTTCGTGGCTCTGATGATGCACCTGTCGCAGCAGTTCTCCGGGATAAACGCGGTGAGGCCTTTAAATCACGTCTTTATTGACCGACTCTGATGGCCTTTTTATGACCGCCATGGTCTTTTGAGCAACAATAACATTTGTTCATCCTTTTTTTTCCAGATTTTTTATTACTCCACGGCTATTTTCCACAAAGCTGGTGTCGCCCAGCCGGTTTACGCCACCATTGGAGTGGGGGCCGTAAACATGGTCTTTACGCTGGTCTCGGTAAGCGTGCGCTAATTGAAAGGTAAACAGTGGTGCTGGGGAACAGGTGCTCGCTGCCCAGAGACCGTGGAGTGCTTTACCTTCCACGTGGAGAACACGAGGCCCACCTTCAGGACGTCAGAGCAGGACGAATGTCCTTTAAATGTCCTTTAAAACCAGAGTTCACTGAAAAACCCAATTTATCCAGTTTGACCCACCATCACCCCAACACTTTTCAAAAGTTAAGGGTTCTTTAGTAAAGAAAACCTTTTGCATGATTAAAGGGTTCTTTGCATCATGAAATGGGTCTTCAGATTGATGGACAATGTGTTGTAGATGGTTCTACATGGATAATTCAATATAGGACCTAAAAGGGTTCTGCTACTGTTACAGGCTTGACATAGTAATGATACCCTTTTCAAAGAGGTTCTATTGTATGGCACCATATACAGCACTCTGAAGTCTGGAGAATGCTTTTTCATGATGCAAAGAACCCTTAAGTCATGCAAAGGGTTCTTTGAGAGTTCATGGTTCTATACAGGCCAGCCTTTTAAAAAAATATGGGTCTTTAAGGCTTTTTTAGTAAAGCCAATGGTTATTATTTAGGATCATGAGCTCTATACAGAATCACTTCATGCTTGATGGTTCTTTGATGAAATGGTTCTTCATTTTGATGAAGAATGTGTTAAGTATGGTTCTACACACACAAAAAGTGTTGTGCTATCAAGAACAGAACCCTTTTTGGTGCTATTGAGAACCATGTTTCTTAAAAGGTTCAGAACAAAACCATATACAACATATTCTCTTGCAAAGAACCATTTAAGCATGCACATGATTCTATGCAGAACTTGTCGAGTTTATAAATTACTTAGTTACTCAATCATAAATTATACAATCTAGATTGAAATGTATAAACTAGACCTCAAAGATTCACGAGGCAAATGAACACGGGAATAGTTAGAGTTTATCTTCTTCTTCTTTCGGCTGCTCCCTTTAGGGGTCGCCACAGCGGATCATCTGCCTCCATCTTGCCCTATCCACTGCCTCCTCTACTTTCACACCAACCATCTCCATGTCCACCTTAACTACATCCTTAAACCTTCTCTGAGGTCTACCTCTTCTCCTTCCATCTCCAACATTCTTTGCCCAATATATCCACTATTCCTCCTCAACACATGTCCAAACCATCTCAACCTGGCCTCTCTGGCTTTATCTCCAAACTGCTCCACCTTCACTGTCCCTCTGATCTGCTCATTTCTAATCTTGTCCATCCTTGTCACTCCCAACGAAAATCTCAGCATCTTCATCTCCGCCACCTCCACCTCAGCCTCCTGTCTTTTAGAATAGTTACAGTTTATGATGTCAACAAATCAGGAATGTCATTAAATAATATTAAATAATAAATGTACTTATCTGTTTATAGTTAGAAGTTACTGTAAAGCCCACTTATACCCTGTTCTTCAGTGGTCAGGACCCCCATGGACCCTCACAGAGCAGGTACTATTTGGGTAGTGGGTCATTCTCAGCACTGCAGTAACACTGACGTGGTGGTTGTGTGTTAGTGTGTTGTGCTGGTGTGAGTGGATCAGACACAGCAGTGCTGCTGGAGTTTTTAAACACTGTCCACTCACTGTCCACTCTATTAGACACTCCTACCTTGTCAGTCCACCTTGTAGATGTACAGTCAGAGGCGACAGCTCATCTGCTGCTGCACAGTTTGTGTTGGTCATCCTCTAGTCCTTCATCAGTGGTCACAGGACGCTGCTCACAGGACGCTGTTGGCTGGATATCTTTGGTTGGTGGACTATTCTCAGTCCTATTCTCACGCATTCTCTATTGCTGATACCGAGACTGCAGTTAAGGGCCGGTAACAGCACCGATACCGGTGTTTACAGTGTCTGTTCACTGTATTGCTTTACGTAAAAGACATGCTGTGTCATCAGAAATGTCAAGTTAATGATTATGAATGATAATGAAAGTGGTGAACAGTGCAGTGCAGTCACTAGCGTGCTCTTTGGTGCTGTAATTCAGTGACGTGATCAGCAGGAACTTCATTAGAGCATTAAGCTGCCTGCTGTACGCGTGGAACGCATGCAGGGTTCTCTCAGATCCTGCCGCGCTGGGCAGGGGGGTGTCGGGTGGTGGTGTGGAGTAGGAGTTGTGTAAGTGTAGAGAGAGAAAGAGAGAGGCGGACAAGCGCTGCTCTCTGAACACACGTGGAGCTCAGCCAGTTTTCACCGGCTCTGACCTCCTTATCTTCTGGTTGAAGGACAGAGCACTGCAGCGTCACTCGGTCAGCACTCCGGCCAGGCCAGCTTCACCACGCACTGACTGACTCATTACCACCTGCTAGGATCAGCACTTCAGCCCTTTTAAAATCCCTTTATTTATTACCTAAAAGTTTCATATGTTCCAGAAAAAGTTTTAGAGGGTTATAAAAGATCATTTTTCCACTTATTACCTTTACCTTTGTGTTTTAGGCAGATTTACTGGTTCATCTTTGTGTTTTAGGCGGATTTACTGGTTAATCTTTGTGTTTTAGGCAGATTTACTGGTTCATCTTTGTGTTTTAGGCGGATTTACTGGTTCATCTTTGTCTTTTAGGCAGATTTACTGGTTCATCTTTGTGTTTTAGGCAGATTAACTGGTTCATCTTTGTCTTTTAGGCAGATTAACTGGTTCATCTTTGTCTTTTAGGCAGATTTACTGGTTCATCTTTGTCTTTTAGGCAGATTTACTGGTTTACCTTTGTGTTTTAGGCGGATTAACTGGTTCATCTTTGTCTTTTAGGCAGATTTACTGGTTCATCTTTGTCTTTTAGGCAGATTTACTGGCTTACCTTTGTGTTTTAGGCAGATTAACTGGTTCATCTTTGTGTTTTAGGCAGATTAACTGGTTCATCTTTGTGTTTTAGGCTGATTTACTGGTTTACCTTTGTGTTTTAGGCAGATTAACTGGTTCATCTTTGTGTTTTAGGCAGATTAACTGGTTCATCTTTGTGTTTTAGGCAGATTAACTGGTTCATCTTTGTGTTTTAGGCAGATTTACTGGTTTACCTTTGTGTTTTAGGCAGATTAACTGGTTCATCTTTGTGTTTTAGGCTGATTTACTGGTTCATCTTTGTGTTTTAGGCGGATTAACTGGTTTACCTTTGTGTTTTAGGCGGATTAACTGGTTCATCTTTGTGTTTTAGGCTGATTTACTGGTTCACCTTTGTGTTTTAGGCGGATTAACTGGTTCATCTTTGTGTTTTAGGCTGATTTACTGGTTTACCTTTGTGTTTTAGGCGGATTAACTGGTTCATCTTTGTGTTTTAGGCTGATTTACTGGTTTACCTTTGTGTTTTAGGCGGATTAACTGGTTCATCTTTGTGTTTTAGGCTGATTTACTGGTTTACCTTTGTGTTTTAGGCGGATTAACTGGTTCATCTTTGTGTTTTAGGCGGATTTACTGGTTCATCTTTGTGTTTTAGGCAGATTAACTGGTTCATCTTTGTGTTTTAGGCGGATTAAGTGGTTCATCTTTGTGTTTTAGGCGGATTAACTGCTTCATCATTGTGTTTTAGGCGGATTAACTGGTTCATCTTTGTGTTTTAGGTGGATTAACTGGTTCATCATTGTGTTTTAGGCTGATTAAGTGGTTCATCTTTGTGTTTTAGGCGGATTAACTGCTTCATCATTGTGTTTTAGGCGGATTAACTGGTTTATCTTTGTCTTTTAGGCGGATTTGGTGATTTATCTTTGTGTTTTAGGCTGTTTCAGTGATTTGTTTTGGTGTTTTACACTAATTTGGTGATTTATCTTTGTCTTTTGGGCAGATTTAGTAATTAAGATGTCCACTTTTGGTCATATCTTGCAGGTGATTCTGGTGGACCGTGCAGGCAGACGGACGCTGATGCTGATTGGGCTGGGTGGGATGTGTCTGTGTGCAGTAGGAATGACGGTGGGACTTGTTTACCTGGTAAGACCACAGAGGAATGAGCTTTTCTCTTTTTAATATTTAACTGTGTGGCTACCTCATTTTAATTTTTGCCATATTTTACTTTAAAAAAAAAACAAAAACGTGTAGAATAGAAGTTCCAGGTTGCTGCCACCTGAGGTGTGCAGTGAACAGATAATGCACTCTTAATAAAAAAGGGGCCAAAAGGGTTCTATGGAGAACTGCCATAGAAAAAAAAACACTTTTGGTTCCCTAAAGAACCTTTCAAAGAATAGTTCTTTAACAATCCATGATTGTAAAAGAGATGTGCAAAAGCCAAAAACCTTTTTTAAAGTTTAAAGAAACTAAAGAGTGTAAAGTCTTCTGTGACACCACATTCTCATGTATGAACGCAATAAAGACTAAACTGTGTTCAAGATTAATTCCACTGATCTTCCAGATTCTTGCATAGTTCCATGTGTGAGGTGTAATCAGAGGTTCAGAGCAGTTTGCTGTGAAATGGTTCAGACGTCTTTACAGTGGTGGTGATAGGAACTAGGCGTCGTCATGACTACAACACAGATATAGACATTTTATTTACCATCCAGAACCACCAGAGAACCTACACGAGTCTTCTGAGTTTATATGGAATGTTGATGATGGAAAATAGTGGAAAATCTGGAATAATTCGTATTCTTTGGGGACTATTTTGCCGCACAGCGCCCTGCATGTCTCCCTCCACCATGAATGGAGTTGAAGTTCTCTAAACTATCATAAAACAGCGTCTCAGTCATCAGGCAGTGAATTCAGAACCATTTCATGTAGGAACTTTCTGTGAGGAGCTTTTAGAGGGGGACGTCTGGTTCCTATCACCACCACTGTGAACAGCTCTGACTTGGTAAGATTATCTAGAACAGAGGGTTTCATACCAAACCGCTCTGAACCGCTCTGTTTACATCTGAACCAGTTAATTATGCAGAGCTTTTTGAAAATAGGTGGAGTTCTCATTCAAACCCTTACAGCTAACCCAATTTATGGTTGAGTTAAGACTTAAGACTTTAAAAGACGTTTAAAGATCTCCTTCTGGTTCTCTTCTCTTCTCAGTCCACTTATTCCTGGATGAGTTATGTGAGCATGTCAGCTATCTTCTTGTTCGTGGTCTTCTTTGAGATCGGGCCTGGGCCAATCCCATGGTTCATTGTGGCTGAGCTCTTTAGCCAGGGGCCTCGACCTGCGGCTATCGCGCTAGCAGGCTTCTGCAACTGGACTAGCAACTTCGTCATCGGCATGTTCTTCCCTTACGTAGAGGTAAAGCATGTTCAAACCGCCCTACAGGCATTACATCATTAAATCTGGTCAGTCAATAAAGAGAGTGGTCATAAAATAGACCTGCCCGACTGCCGTAATCTTTCAGATGCTTATCTCGTGAGATAGGGAACATGCTTCTGTGGTAATGCCACACCATATCTGTCCATATCTGTCTGAGGTGCAGTACCATTTTTATAGCTGACATGCCAACACACATTTTCCTGCTTACCCTACACCCATTACCAAACTTACCCTACACCCATTACCAAACTTACCCTACACCCATTACCAAACTTACCCTACACCCATTACCAAACTTACCTTACACCCATTACCAAACTTACCCTACACCCATAACCAAACTTACCCTACACCCATTACCAAACTTACCCTACACCCATTACCAAACTTACCTTACACCCATAACCAAACTTACCCTACACCCATTACCAAACTTACCCTACACCCATTACCAAACTTACCCTACACCCATTACCAAACTTACCCTACACCCATTACCAAACTTACCCTACACCCATAACCAAACTTACCCTACACCCATTACCAAACTTACCTTACACCCATTACCAAACTTACCCTACACCCATTACCAAACTTACCCTACCCCCATTACCAAACTTACCTTACACCCATAACCAAACTTACCCTACACCCATTACCAAACTTACCTTACACCCATTACCAAACTTACCTTACACCCATTACCAAACTTACCCTACACCCATTACCAAACTTACCCTACACCCATTACCAAACGTACCCTACACCCATTTATATAGTTACACTACACCCATTACTAAACTTACCCTACACCCATTTCCATAGTTGCACTACACTAATTTCCATAGTTACAGTACACCCATTACCAAACGTACCCTACACCCATTTACATAGTTACACTACACCCATTACCAAACTTACCCTACACCCATTACCAAACTTACCCTACACCCATTTATATAGTTACACTACACCCATCACCAAACTTACCCTACACCCATTTACACTACATACACTACACCCTACACCCATTTATATAGTTACACTACACCCATTACTAAACTTACCCTACACCCATTTCCATAGTTGCACTACACTAATTTCCATAGTTACAGTACACCCATTACCAAACGTACCCTACACCCATTTACATAGTTACACTACACCCATTACTAAACTTACCCTACACCCATTTCCATAGTTATACTACACCCATTTCCATAGTTACACTACACCCATTACCAAACTTACCCTACACACATTTCCATAACTACACTACACCCATTACCAAACACCCTACACCCTTTTCCATAGTTACACTACATCCTTTATCAAACTTACCCTACACCCTTTTCCATAGTTACACTACACCCATTACCAAACTTACCCTACACCCATTTCCATGGTTACACTACACGCATTACCAAATGTATCCTATATCCATGTCCATAGTTACACTACACCCAGTTCCATAGTTACACTTGAAATTATGTTATGTTGCATTGCTGACTGAATATGATGAATATGGCAGAGAAATTTGTCTGAAACAATCAATTCTATTGATCAGAAAAATATGAAAGTTTCTTTGTCAGTTGAGAGGGTAATTCCTTCAGTGAGCACTAATGTCAGCACAGTAACAGCTAATGTCATCTCTCTACCATCCATATTAAAGCTTATTGCTATGTATTTGTTGTAGATAAATAATACAGTTTCTGCACTTTGCTCCGCAGGCATACTGCGAACAGTACGTCTTCATAATCTTCGTGATGTTCCTCTTTGGATTCACCCTGTTCACATATTTACGAGTGCCTGAGACCAAAGGGAAGACGTTCGAGGAGATTGCGGCGCTTTTCCAGAAAAAAACAGCCCCGCGGCCCGTCGCGGAGGGCGAGATGGAGCAGCTGAAAGGAGCCACGGAGGCCTGAGCCAGCTAGCAGTAAATCAGAGACTGTTACTCCCCTCAGAACCTTCTCTTAAAGCCACAGTTCAGAGAAAAATCACATTTACACAGTTTCCCCCTCATTGATAATGTAGTCGATCAGACGAGATGGGATCCGTGGCTAAAGTTGCTTCTTTAGTTTTAGCGCGGGAGCTACAAGGCTAATGTGGCTAACCAGGAACAGAGGCCTATACTCTAGCAGTTAGCATGGTGCTAACTGCATGGCTTAATCATCACACACTCACCTCAAACTGTGGACATTCTGCTAGACTGGTGCTTGAAAGGACTACTTCACTAAAAATGAGATTTTGTGCATTTTAATCCACAGGCTGGAGAAATCCTTTGAGCATTATCCTGAGATTATGTACATGTTGGGACGTAAACAGTGGAAAACCTCATCAATTCCGAAACATTCCTCCTGTTCAGAGGGCTGAGCTCACTGTTTACATCTATGCAAGTTTATTGGGGGAATTACGGTTGCCAGTATTTTGTATTTAGGCACTTTGGCCCTTTTGTGTGTGAATTCTGTTGTGTGTCGATGCGTTTTTGTTTATGGTTTGTGTGTAAAGTGTGTGTTTGTGTTTTCAAAAGAGAAAAATGAATAATATCTTGTGCTCAACCACATAAACATGACAGCTGTTAATAATTTGAAGTTTACTGACTGAAATAAACGTTGACTGCAGAAGCCACCAGAACCGTCTATAAATCCTCTTATTGTGAACTTTTCAGCTCCCCTACACTCTTAAAAAAGATGGTACTTCAAGGGTTCATCAGTAAAGAAAATGGCTCTACATAGAACCATGAACACTCAAAGAACTCTTTCCGTGATTAAAGTGTTCTCTGTGTCATGAAATGGTTCTTCACGTTGACGGAGAATGTGCTGTAAATGGTTCTATATAGAACATTTTTGAAAGTTCTATGTGGCACCCAAAAGTATTCACTCTCCCATCCAAATCATTGAATTCAGGTGTTCCAATCACTTCCATGGCCACAGGTGTATAAAGCCAAGCCCCTAGGCCTGCAGACTGCTTCTACAGACAATAGTGACTAGTGGTACCGTGATCAGACGCCACCTGTGCAACAAGTCCAGTTGTGAAATTTCCTCACTACTAAATATTCCACAGTCGACTGTCAGTGGGATTATAACAAAGTGGAAGCGATTGGGAACGACAGCAACTCAGCCACAAAGTGGTCGGCCACGTAAAATGACAGGGCAGGGTCAGCGGATGCTGAGGGGCATAGTGCACAGAGGTCACTGACTTTCTGCAGAGTCAATCACTACAGACCTCCAAACTTCATGTGGCCTTCAGATCAGCTCAAGAACGGCGTAGAGAGCTTCATGGAATGGGTTTCCATGGCCGAGCAGTTGCATCCAAGCCTTACATCACCAAGCGCAATGCAAAGCGTGGAATGCAGTGGTGTAAAGCGCCACCACTGGACTCTAGAACAGTGGAGACGTGTTCTCTGGAGTGACCAATCACGCTTCTCCATCTGGAAATCTGATGGACGATTCTGGGTTTGGTGGTTGCCAGGAGAACAGTACTTGCATTTTGCCGAGTGTAAAGTTTGGTGGAGGGGGGATTATGGTGTGGGGTTGTTATTCAGAAGTTGGGCTTGGCCCCTTAGTTCCCATGAAAGGAACTCTTAATGCTTCAGCACCAAGAAATTTTGCACAATTTCACAGTTTGGGGATGGCTCCTTCCTGTTCCAACATGACTACGCACTAGTGCACAAAGCAGGTCCACAAAGACATGGATGAGCCAGTTTGGTGTGGAAGAACTTGACTGGCCTGCACAGAGTCCTGACCTCAACCTGATAGAACACCTCTGGGATGAATTAGAGCAGAGATTGCAAGTCAGGCCTTCTCGTCCAACATCAGTGTCTGACCTCACAAATGTACTTCTGGAAGAACGGTCAAAAATTCCCATAAACACACTCCTAACCCTTGTGGAAAGCCTTCCCAGCAGAGTTGAAGCTGTTATAGCTGCAAAGGGTGGGCCGCCAACATATTAAACCCTATGGATTAAGAATGGGATGTCGCTCAAGTTCATATGCGTGTGAAGCCAGATGAGCAAATACTTTTGGAAATATACTGCATATGGGTCCCGTTTCAAAAAGGTTCTGTACAGAACCAGCTACAACTCTTTCATGACACAAAGAACCCTTTTATCATGCAGAGAGTTCTTTAAGTGTTCATGGTTCTACATAAGGCCATTTTCTTTACTGAAGAACCATCTTTTGTAGGGTCTCACAGACCAGTCTGACTGGACCTGATCCACCTTATCGTCCTATTCAGTTGCTTCAGCGCTACTAGATGCTTCTGTGTAGTAATAAACATCATATAAAGTAATATGATAATAATATCAATAACAATACTTTATTAGAAAATCATCATAAATTAAATTCATTTAAAATAAAAAAGAATCAGACAAACAAACAAACAAATAAATAAATTAAAGTCCTATTACAAGCTGAATACAAAACTGAAATACATATTCTTCTAAATATTCTTCAGATTTCTGAGCCTCCCTTAGAATTAGCTCCAGTTTCTGTCTAAAACTGTTTACATTACAGATCTGGACGTGTTGTCTTTAGTAAAAAGGAGAAGGGGTGAAAAAGGGAGGTCATGAAAAATCTACATAAGGTCTGGTCGCCGGGATCTGATATAAACTAGGCATTTAGACCGACTCTGAGAGAGTTAGTGAGGCTGAATTCTTGGGAATAAGCTCAGCTTTTCCGTAATGAAGATTTCATGAACAACGTCACAGCAATGGTGTGATTTAGGGGCTCAATAGACACTTTACAGCGATTGCAAGACCTTCAACAATCTCTTATTGCTTTGACACACAGAGGATTCATTTTGTTGGATGTATATATCATTTATGGCTGCATAACAGACAGGATTTACATATTTAAACTAAAGATCATGCACATGTATTAAAATTTAGTAAGTGTAGTAAAAACTGAGATTCACCCTGCAGGGCTGAGCTTAGTGTTTATGCTGGTGTGCTGCCACCTGCTGACAGGATCATGTAACTGCAACTGCTACAATCAAAGTAAAGGAGAACTTCAAAACAGGGCAGGACACTCAGCAGTGGACGAAGTCCACGAACCATGTACTGGAGTTAAAGTCAGAGGTGGACAAAGTACACAAATCATGTACTGGAGTTAAAGTCAGAGGTGGACAAAGTACACAAATCATGTACTGGAGTTAAAGTAGATACCCAAGGTAAAATATTACTCCAGTAAAAGGAGAAGTTCCTCCATTTAGACCTCCACTTGAGTAAAAGTACTAAAGTATTTACCTTCAAATGTACTTAAGTATAAAGTAAAAGTACTAAAAGAGTAATTCTGGCTCTGATGTCCTGTTATCATTTTTATAACCAGACTGGCTCATTTCAGGTGAAAGTCCTCCAGCGTCTCTCTTGGTAAACCAGTCTTTTAATAGAACGTCATTAATTAGTGACGCTGACGTCTATTAAAATGATCAGAAGCACAAAACACTGAAGGTAAACAGCTTCCATCAGGGAGAACCGAGTGGCTCTGAAATCACTTTTACACACAAGCAAAGTTTCAGTTTCAGATTTATTTACAACTTAGTTCCAAGTTTAAGTTGAATAAAAACTGGCTTTAAACTCAGGATCACAGATGAGCTCCTTTACTATGTTGATCTGTAGGCCTCTGTTCATAAACATAAACCAGCCCAGACTAATTTACTATAAAATGAAATGGTGTTTGTAGAAATTCAGAAAAAAGCCGCGTCAGTCTCGACTGCATATGTGGACATATTTCTATATTGAGCTCTATTTACACAAAGTTAGGTTAGTTCATCATTTATGTTGAACAGACTCTCCCAAAGTTTTATGCTGCTGCACTGACGTTGAACCGCGTGCTGCACTGGGTCGGTATGACCAACAGGTCAAAACCAGCTCTAAACAAAGTGACCGCTGGGCCCTGATTGGTGCTCTGGCTTTGCGCTTCTTTCGTTTTGACATGTTACGTTTTTATACACACAGAAACCAAAAGGAACGACAGATTTCTCAAAATGTAGTGGAGGAAAAAGTCAGATATTAGACTCTGAAATGTAGTGGAGTGAAAGGAAAAAGTCGCCCAGAATGGAGAAACTTCAGTACAGATACATGAAAAACTACTTAAGTACAGAAACTAATTACATTTACTCAGTTACTGTCCAGTACTGGATACATTATATCACAATATGCTTTCCTGGGTATGGTAGATACTTCTAGAACACTGATCAAAGCATGATTTGTTACAGACAGCACATAATTAGTCCTGGCGGTAACACTTTATTTGAAGGCTACCTACATAAGGGCTTCATGACGCATTCATAAGTGCTGAATAATGCGTTTATGAAGCACTACTTGAACATTTATTAAGTGCTTATGTCGGTTCTCGCAACCTGACATAAGATGTTTTATGAAATAAATGACATTGTACTGACATAATAAGAATAAACGTTGAACATATTTACAGCACTAAACACATTTAAAACACTATACATAACTATATATGTCAGCATTCTTAAGACGACATTGTATTAATACCAGGTGAAATATGCCTGGAAACCACCCCCTCTTCCCTCCATGGCATAGATAAGATGATTGATGCAATTATGTATAGTGTTTTAAATGTGTTTAGTGCTGTAAATATGTTCAAAGTTTATTCATATTATGTCAGTACAATGTCAGTAATTTCATAAAACATCTTATGTCAGGTTGCGAGAACTGACATAAGCACTTAATAAATGTTCAATTAGTGCTTCATAAACGCATTATTCAGTGCTTATGAGTGTGTTATGAAGCCCTTATGTAGGTATCCTTCAAATAAAGTGTTACCGTCCTGGCTAAGTTGATTTAGTGTGGCGCGGTGTGTGAGATGCTGAATAAAAATCATTTGGACTCATAGTTTTATAATATTTTCAAACGTGGCATCTTACACATTTGTCCCTTCCATCGTCAGAAGAAATAAGTACTGGCATGTTGTGAATCGTGAACGTTCCTTGAAGAATCGTGATATTATATTTTTGCCACATCGCCCACCGCTGCCTCACAATAAGTCATTCAGAGTGTGGTCTAGACCTGTGTGCTGGATGAGGGGGATACATTAGCCTGAGGTTTTGCTGGCTTCTGTGGCTGAAACAGCCACACACTGTGCTGTACTGAAGTTAAAGGGGAACTCCACCAATTTCAAAAAATTCCTGCATAATTTAGTGTTTAATATGTAATCAGAGCAGTTCAGAGCGGTTTGGTGTGAAACGCTCTGTTCTAGATAAACGTACAGAGTCAGAACTGTTCACAGTGGTGGTGATAGGAACCAGACGTCCCCCTCTAAAAGCTCCTACATGAAATGGTTCTGAATTCACTGCCTGATGACTGAGACGCTGTTTTATGATAGTTTAGAGAACTTCAACTCCATTCATGGTGGAGGGAGACATGCAGGGCGCTGTGCGGCAAAATAGTCCCCAAAGAAAATGTATTATTCCAGATTTTCCACTATTTTCCATCATCAACATTCCCTATAAACTCAGAAGACTCGTGTAGGTTCTCTGGTGGTTCTGGGTGGTAAATAAAACGTCTATATCTGTGTTGTAGTCATGGCGACACCTGGTTCCTATCACCACCACTGTAAAGACGTCTGAACCATTACTCACCAAACCCACTCTGAACCTCTGTGATTTTGAAAAATCAGTGGAGTTCCCCTTTAATGGTTGTTTTATCAGTGACCAGTGTGGAGGTGTGTGGTCATTTCTCTCTTTAGTACAGCAACTGCATTATCAGTATCGATGTACTAAGCAGGATTTTACCCAAATATTCAGGTAAGTAAGAACAAACAAACAAACATTAGCACAGCATTCAGTGTGAGGACACTTACACTGACCAGCTCACTGTCCATTTTATCAGCTCCACTTACTGTATAGCTGCACTTTGTAGTTCTACAGTTACAGACTGTAGTCCATCTGTTTCTCTGATACTTTGTTACCCCCTTTTACCCTGTTCTTCAGTGGTCAGGACCCCCATGGACCCTCACAGAGCACGTACTGTTTAGGTGGTGGATGTTAGTGTGTTGCGGTGGTGCGAGTGGATCAGACACAGCAGTGTTGCTGGAGTTTTTAAACACTGTGTCCACTCACTGTCCACTCTATTAGACACTCCCACCTTGTCGGTGCACCTTGTAGATGTAAAGTCAGAGATGACAGCTCATCTGCTGCTGTTGCTCTGTATAGCACCAAAAGGGTTCTGCTATTGTTACAATGTCAAGCCTGTAACAATAGAACAACCATGTTGGTGCTGTATAGAACCCGTTTCAGAAAGGTTCTATATAGCAGTCATCAGGCGCAAGGCAGGATCCACCCTGGACAGGTCACCAGTCCATCACAGGACAGACTGACACACTAGGGGCAATTTAGCCTGACTGTATGTCTTTGGACTGTGGGGGGAACCAGAGAACCCAGAGGAAACCCACCCAGACACAGGGAGAACATGCAAACTCCACACAGAAAGGAACCTGGTCGCCTGGCCGTGGAATCGAACCCAGGCCCTCCTTGCTGTGAGGCGACAGCGCTACACACCACGCCACCACACCCTCAAAGGTTCTTTAGTACTGAAAATGGTTCTGTATAGAACCAAAAATAGTTCTTCTATTGTAACAATGCAAACAATACAAGAACCTATTTTGGTGCTACATAGAACCATTTAAAAAATGTTCCATATAGAACCATATACAACACATTCTCCATCAATCTGAGGAACGTTTTCACCATGCAGAGAACCCTTTAATTATGCAAATCCTTCTGTGAGTGTTCACAGTTCTATACAGAACCATTTTCGTTTACTAGGGAACCCTTGAAGCAATGCACACTCTTAAAAAGACAGTTTTCAAGGGTTCTTTAGTGAAGACAATGGGTCTGCACAGAACCATGAACCCTCAAAGAACCCTTTGGATGCTTAAATAGTTTTTGGATGGTGAAATGGTTCTTTAGAGTGATGAGGTTCTACATAGTACCAAAAAGAGTTACTCTATTGTGACAAGCTTGACATCATAGCAATAGTGGAACCCTTTTTGGTGCTACAGAGAATAATTTTCAAAAAGGTTCAACACTCAAAGAACCCTTTACATGATTAAAGGGTTCTTTGCATCGTGAAATTGTTCTTCAGACTACAAATTGCAGAGGGCTGTAGATGGTTCTATATAAAGCATTTTTGAAAATATATAGCACCATAAAGGGTTCTGCTACTGTCACGATTTCAAGTTTACACAATAGCACAACCCTTTTGAAAAAGGTTCTATATAGAACCATCTACAACACATTCTCCACCAATCTGAAAAACTTTTTCACCATGCAAAGAACCCTGTAGTTTCACCAGTTGAAGAACCACCTTCTTCAAGAGCGTAGGTTTAAAGTCTGGTGCTACAGGATTAATAGATAAACTTTGGTTTAATCCCAGTTTAAACTCAATCCATGTTGGTGCACCCTACATTAAAAAGCCGGTTCTTCAAGGGTTCTTTAGTAAAGACAATGTTTCTATGTAGAACCTTGAACACTCAAAGAGCCATTCAGATGCTTTCATGGATGATTGGATGATTGCATGGTGAAATGGTTCTTTAGAGTGATATGGTTCTATATAGGACGAAAAAGGGTTCTTCTATTTCGACAGGCTTGACATGGTAACAATAGCAGAGCACTTTTTGTTGCTATGTAGAACCGTTTTCAAAAACGTTCCATATAGAACCATACACAACACATTATCCATCAATCTGAAGAACGTTTTCACTGTGCAAAGAACCACTTAATCAAGCAAATCAGTTTCTCTGTTGTGACAAGCTTGATATCATAGCAATAGTGGAACCCTTTTTGGTGCTATAGAGAATGATTTTCAAAAAGGTTCCATATAGAACATGGAAAGTTCAATCATGAAATGGTTCTTCAGATTGCAAATTGAAGAGTGCTTTAGATGCTTCTATATAGAATGTTTTTGAAAAGGGTTCTGTATAGCACCAAAAACGGTTCTGCTATTGTCACAATGTCTAGCTTGTCACAATAGCAGAACCCTTTTTGGTGCTATATAGAAGAATTATCAAAAAGATTCCATATAGAACCTTATACAACACATTCTCTGTCATTCTGGAGAACCATTTCACCATGCAAAGAATGATTTAATCATGCAAAAGGTTCTTTCAGTGTCCATGGTTCCATATAGAACCATTTTCTTTACCAAAGAACCCTTGAAGAACCATCTTTTGTAAATGTATAGACATTCATATCTGCATGAACACATATCCAAACATCTCTTCAGCTCCTCTCACAGTGGCTCTTTATTTCTGTTTGTTCTTGAGTCTTCATGGTTCTAAGTAGAACTAAAGAACCCTTGAAGAACCATCTTTTGCAAACGTACAGACATTCATATGTGCATATGAACACATCCACACATCTCTTCAACTCCTCTCACACTGGCTCTTTATTTCTGTTTGTTCTTGAGTGTCTGTGGTTCTAAGTAGAACTAAAGAACCCTTGAAGAACCATCTTTTGTAAATGTATAGACATTCATATCTGCACGAACACATATCCAAACATCTCTTCAGCTCCTCTCACACTGGCTCTTTATTTATGTTTGTTCTTGAGGCTTCATGGTTCTAAGTAGAACTAAAGAACCCTTGAAGAACCATTTTTTGTAAATGTACAGACATTCATATCTGCATATGAACACATCCACACATCTCTTCAGCTCCACTCACACTGGCTCTTTGTTTTTGATTGTTCTTGAGCGTCTGTGGTTCTAAGTAGAACTAAAGAACCCCTTTTCCCCCAAAAGTGCATCCTTAATGTAATGCAATGCAATGCAATGCAATGCAATGCAATGCAATGCAACGCAACCAGGTGCATTCTCAGCTCCTTCCAGTAGTCAGTGCACTCACTCACAGGCCTTGGTGTGGCCTGAGGGCTTTAGGATTCTGCACTGAGCAGCTGGAGCTCCAATGCTGCCCCTCCTGTGTGCAGTGCGAGCCCAGCGCGTGCGCCCAGCAGCCCCCTTTTGTTGGAAGGTAAGGTCTGGCCCGAGTTTTCTTCTAGACTTTTTTGTGGGACACATGCATCGGTATAAAATACGCTATGTAAATCTTTTGCTTGTGGATAAGTTGCGTTAGAAGGCGGTTTGCCAACCGCGTGGCTCACCTACAGACAATGCGGCAGGGAGCGGAGTGGAGTGCATGGGGACAGATGCACAAGGCCTCTGGCATGCGTTCTCCACCATGCGTTCTCCACCATTACCGCGTTGAAGTGCCCGGGACTCACGCAGAAGATCAACTATAGCGACATGCATTGAAACACTTTCATGGCACGAAGCTCAAGCCAGCTTCTTGTTCGCATTTTCCCGTTCCACCTTAAACGGAGCAGCAGTTAACCTACATTCCTGCGCCTGGCTGCTGCACTATTTAACGTGGAACGGAAAAAATCAAGCAAGAAGGTCGCGAATAGAAGCCGCCTTTAAAAGTTGCACAAAAAGCACGAAACAAGCTGTTTGTCGTATCATTTGCTGCGTGTCTGACTTGAAAACCTTTCTCTACATCTGTTAAGGCACCAGTCGTTACTCCATTGACGAGTAAACACCATGGAAAGTGGAAAGTTTGGAGGGTAGCTAGTTAGCTTAACTGTTAGCTGGGTTGGCTAACTAAATGTGCGGCAAATTAACCAGCAGATCATCGGATTTTGGCTGTCAATTACAGTAAAATGCTTATTCCAGACACAAGTTTATGGTTTTTATATGAAATTAAGTTTCCAGTCCCTTCATTTTACCGTTTTAGCCAGCTAGCCCTGCCGGGCCCAGCCGGCGCTTTAAGTGGCCAAGCCTGGCTAAGCTAAGCTAATATTGTAAGTAAACTGGCTGTTGCTCTGTCCTCCAACAAGTTCCCCGTCTTGTCATGACGGAACGATGAAAACCTAATTATGACTCCTGAGTCTAAATATGACCACATTTGCGGACAAAAAAGGGCAATAAGTAGCTCAGCTGCCGTGTTAGTAAGCTAAGCTAAGCTTACCTACCTAACCGAAAGCTGGTAAAGAGCGCTAGCATGGTAGCATTAGCCTCGCTAGCGCGCTGCTTTCCAACTTCAGAAACATTTCAGCTTTTTAAATAATAAATTTGTCCCGTTTCTGATTGTATAACCCAGTTTTGAACGCGTACCAGTTGGTGAAAGTTATTCATTTCAACTTGATCCGTTCTTAAAAGCCCGTTTGAGGCATTTCAAGCTTGAAATCCTTTCAGTTTAAGGCGCTGGTTCAAGCTACAGGCCCAAATCTTAAATTTTTATTGTTTTTCTGTGGTTATCTTTATTTTGTTTACCCCGAGGCGCACTTTAATGTATTTTTGTTTTTGTGCACACTAAGCAGTCAGAACCTCGGTCTTTAAGAGTTAAATGCTGTCTTTGTCTCTGTGCCTTAAAATCAGGGCTGAAAGATTATTAATCGTTTTCATATCGGAATCGCGATTTTCTTTAATTATAGCCGACACTTTTAGTTCTTCAAGGTTCTTAAAAAGATGGTCCTTTAGTAAAGACAGTCATTCCATACAGACCCATGAACACTCAGACCCATTCGCACGCATAAAAAGTTCTCTGCATGGTCAGAGAACGCGTTGTATGTGGTTCTGTATAGCATCAAAAAGGGTTCTGGGACTGTTACTTTATTGCTTACTGATGTCAAACTTACAATAGAAGAACATTTTGGTCCTATAGAGCTCTTTTCAAAAACGTTCTATATAGAACCATGTACAACACATTCCTCATCAGTCTGAAGAACCATTTTACCATGCAAAGAACCCTTTAAACATGCAAAAGGTTCTTTGAGTGTTTATGGTTCTGTATAGAACCATTGTCTACTAAAAAGCCCTTGAATAGGGGGGAAACGGAACATAAGAGGGGAAAATGCCTGTGGACCAATCAGAGGCAACCAAATCTCCATGTGTTGTGACATCACAACCACAACTTGCTGCCAGTTTGATGCACCACGGTCAGGGTTTGAGCCTCAAGATGAAAAAGGTGGGTGTTCTGGTCTTCTAGAAAGAAATCAGGCCTGAATCTCAATTTGGGGAAAAAAAAGAGATTAAATTGGATATTAGTTGAAATATTAGTTGGAAAATCGTTCAGCCCTGCTTAAAATAATGATACATGTAAACTATGTCCATTCTGATTGGCTGCCGTGTATCCTCATTCAGTAAGCAGTCTAATAAGCGCTGTTATAGCTACAGTGAGAAGCTGAAACTGCTTTCATCAGACTGCGGAGTGTCTGCGGTGAAGCGGTGAATGCTGTACTAAGTGTGGAGTTGTTGTTTTCTAGAGCCCTGTGTGTGAGAACGTCCCGTGATGGCAGATCCTGATTTAGACTTCACCAGCGGAGATGCTGGGGCTTCTCTGACGTACCCCATGCAGTGCAGCGCCCTCCGCAAGAATGGCCACGTCGTGCTGAAGGGGAGGCCGTGCAAAATCGTGGAGATGTCCACCTCCAAAACGGGCAAGCATGGACATGCAAAGGTAAAGAGGAGGACCGAGACATTCGCTGTAGTGCTCAAATCAAGGTTTATGGTTCCTTTAAAAAGTGCCATTTAATTAAATTTGTTGATGTACACAAGTTAGAACTGTTCACAGTGGTGGTGATAGGAACCAGACGTCCACCTCTAAAAGTTTCCACGTGAAATGGTTATGAGTTCGCTGTCTCACTGCTTTACGATAGTTTTGCAATAAACTTTTGGCCTAAAATGTATGATTCCTCCATTCATGGTGGAGGGAGACATGCAGGGCGCTGTGAGGTGAAATAGTCCCCAAAGAAAACTGATTATTCACATTTTTCCACTATTTTCCATCATCAACATTCCATATAAACTCAGAAGACTCGTGTAGGTTCTCTGGTGGTTCTGGATGGTAAATAAAATGTCTATATCTGTGTTGTAGTCATGGCGACGCCTGGTTCCCATCACCACCACTGTAAAGGCATCTGAACCATTTCACACCAAACGCTCTGAATCTCTCTGTTTACACCTCAAACACTGAACTACGCAAAAATGTTGATAATTCCTCTTTTAAGTTTGTGATGTGTTGACGAAGTTCAGGTTTATGACTTACTAAATCAAAATGGGCTACAGCACAAAACCTAGCTTTAACACTGAGCTTAATCAATCGACCTTCATTTAAACTCGGAATACAATGGAGACCCTCATTTACAGTGTAGCCAAGTAATACAGTAATCAGGGATTGAGAAGTTGTACAGTTAAAAAAAAGAAAGTTATAATTAAATAATAAAAATCAGAAAAGTGAAATTTAATAATTAGAAGGTAGCAATAAAGCTTATTCTAAAGCTCAATAAACAAGTGTAATTACAATAGTTAAGTTACCAAATGTTTACACCTCCACCTGAACAGCGGTGAATGTTGCGGGAACCCATTAGAAACCAATAAGCAAAAACATGACTCTCTTTATTTGGATGGTCAAGCTGAAATCACTGCGATGTGCTGTGATTTCACCCACGGCTCTTCCATGGATCCTCTACACTCGTAAAAAGGGTGTTCAAGGGTTCTTTAATAAAAAAAAGTTCTCTGTAGAATATGAGCACTCGCAGAACCATTTGTATAGTAAAATTGTTCTCTGTATCATAACATTGTGTTGTAGGTGGTTCTATATAGGTAGTTCAACATGGCACCCAAAAAAGTTCTGCTGTTGGTACAGGCTTGACATAGTAGCAATAGCAGAACCCTTTTTTGGTGCTACATGGAAACCTTTTCGAAAAGGTTCTGCTATTGTTACAGGCTAGACATAGCAACAATAGCAGAACCTTTTTGGTGCTATATAGAAACCTTTTCAGAAAGGTTCTATATAGAACCATCTACAGCTCTGCAATCTGAAGAACCCGATCATGATGCAAAGAACCTGTTAATCATGCCACGGGTTCTTTGAGTGTTCGTGGCTCTGTGTGGAACCATCTTTTAAAGATGGTTCTTCAGTAAAGGCAATAATTCTATTTAGAACCCTGAGCTCTAACCAATTCGTGCTTGATGGTTCTTTGTATGGTGAAATGCTTCTTCAGATTGATGGAGAATGTGCTGTACTCTGGTTCAGTCATGACATCGTAGTAATAGCACACCCAGTTTGGATGTTCTATGGGCCTCTTTATATAGAATCATTCTTTACTGAAGAAACCTTGAAGAACAGTCTTGTTTTAAGAGTGTAGATCCTGTCTGGACTTGAACGGTTCTCCCAGACTTCAGTTTCCAGACGATATTTCAGTGAAAACTACACTCAGAATGCGTTCAGGTATATTATATAGTCTAAGATTGATCTTCAGTCTGTTGACAGGGATGTGTTAAGGCATCCTTAAAGGGGAATTCCACCAAAATGTCTGCGTAATAGATCAATAACATGACAAATTTAAAGGTTCACAGAACATATTAAGCTTATTTTCCTTTTTTCCCCCCTCTCTGACTGAAAGGGTGCCCAAACATTTGCACACAGCTTTATATTAAGTAAATAAATTGTTGTGCGTTAAAATGTGTAGATGTGTCATGTTTGTTTGTTCACTGTAGAGGATGTCCACTAATTGTCTTCCAGAAAAACAGCAAAAGATGCACTATATTTTCAAAAGTATTTGGTCGTCTCTCTTCATACGCATATGAACTTTAGTGATTTCCCATTCTTAATCCATAGGGTTTAATATGATGTCGGCCCACCCTTTGCAGCTATAACAGCTTCAACTCTTCTGGGAAGGCTTTCCACAAGGGTTAGGAGTGTTTATGGGAATTTTTGACCGTTCTTCCAGAAGCATATTTGTGAGGTCAGACACTGATGTCGGACGAGAAGGCCTGGCTCACAGTCTCCGCTCTAATTCATCCCAAAGGTGTTCTATCGGGTTGAGGTCAGGACTCTGTGCAGGCCAGTCAAGTTCTTCCACACCAAACTGGCTCATCCATGTCTTTATGGACCTGCTTTGTGCACTGGTGCGCAGTCATGTTGGAACAGGAAGGGGCCGTCCCCAAACTGTTCCCACAAAGTTGGGAGCAGGAAATTGTCCAGAATCTCTTGGTGCTGAAGCTTTGAGTTCCTTTCACTGGAACTAAGGAGCCGAGCCCAACTCCTGAAAAACAACCCCACACCATGATCCCCCCTCCACCAAACTTTACACTTGGCATAATGCAGTCAGACAAGTACCGTTCTCCTGGCAACTGCCAATCCCAGACTCGTCCATCAGACTTCCAGACGGAGAAGCGTGATTGGTCACTCCAGAGAACACGTCTCCACTGCTCTAGAGTCCAGTGGCGGCGATCACGGTACCACGCTGGAATTCACTGAGCTCCTGAGAGCGACCCATTCTTTCACTAATGTCTGTAGAAGCAGTCTGCAGGCCTAGGGGCTTGGCTTTATACACCTGTTGCCATGGAAGTGATTGGAACACCTGAATTCAGTGGTTTGGATGGGGGAGCGAACACTTTTCGAAGTATAGTGTGTGTGTAATTTGGCCAGGGGTGCCAAAACTTTTGCTTACAACTGTAACCAAATGTTCATGTGTGGATTGTTTTATACTGCATGTTTCACAGACCTCATGCTTATACATGAATGTTAACCAAGTTTTGATCCATTTCAGGTTCACTTGGTTGGAATCGACATATTTACCGGAAAGAAGAACGAAGATATTTGTCCCTCCACTCACAACATGGACGTCCCCAACATCAAGAGGCTCGACTATCAGGTGAGTCCGGTTTAGGAGGTTTACCGGCTGTATTTAGTCCCTCAGAGGCTGTGGTGCTGCTTTATATGCAGGCGTGTACAGATGATGTATTCAGTGGTGCATCGAGTGCTGATAAAGTGTGTAAAGGCTGTTTACAGTCAGGGTTTTTCGTAACTGCCTGTTGGTCATCATGCGTGTTTTTTTTTTTTTACTTTTCCTGAGATTTAATCATTTATTTATTTATTTTAAATTTTGCACAACAAACCAAACATAGTATTAGAAAGCAACAAAAAATGATAAAACAGTAAACATGACATTGCAGGGAAAGTACAAAAAAGCCCAAAGGCCTTGGACTGGGTGCGTTCCTAATTGAATTATCTTACGTTTAGATATATTTAGTGCTTAAACCAAAAAGTGTGAAAGCTAATAATAATAATAATAAATAATAATACAAATTACATTTATGTAGCACCTTTTATATATTAAAAATGCAGCTCAAAGTGCTTCACAGTACAAAGTAAAAACACCAGAAGAAGAAAAAATAAAACAATATAATAAAATAATAAAACGAATAAAAACAAAATAGAATAAACAAACAAATTGCAGAAAATGGATATACAGTGAATAGCCTTTAGCATTTTTAAACGCTGTGTCCACTCACTGTCCACTCTGTTAGACACTCCTATCTTGTCAGTCCACCTTGTAGATGAAGTCAGAGACGACAGCTCATCTGCTGCTGTTGCTCTGTATAGCGCCAAAAAGGGTCTGCTACTGTTACAATGTCAAGCCTGTAACAATAGAACAACCATGTTGCTGCACAGTTTGTCATCCTCTAGTCCTTCATCAGTGGTCACAGGACGCTGCCCACAGGACATTTTTGGTTGGTGGACTATTCTCAGTCCAGCAGCGACACTGAGGTGTTTAAAAACTGTCTGATCCACTCAGACCAGCGCAACACACACTAACACCCCACCACCACGTCAGTGTCACTGCAGTGCTGAGAATGATCCACCACCCACATAGTACCTGCTCTGTGAGGGTCCATGGGGGTCCTGTCCACTGAAGAACAGGGTAAAAGGGGGTAACAAAGTATCAGTGAAACAGATGGACCACAGTCTGTAACTGTAGAACCACAAAGTGCAGCTATACAGTGAGTGGAGCTGATAAAATGGACAGTGAGCGTAGAAACGAGAAGGTGGTCAGAATGTTACGCCTGATCGGTGTTTAGTTTTCAGTTCTGTTTTGCACAATAAAAGTATTTTATTTGTTAAATGTGGTTCTTATTACTAATTGTATAACAGTAAATCGTTGCTGTCAGGACAGAACCTCATATTGCCGTTTTTGTCATTAAGTTTTTGACCAAAATTTGATGCCACATAAAGGGCAACTGGCTTTTTAAAATATGATGAAAAGGTCATGGTTCAAAATGACTTGAAATAATTATTTCTCCATTAAAAGTGAATGTTTTTCCTCCTGTAAGGAGAAGGAAACCAGGTTTTGTTCTGACAACAGCAAAATACTAATTATATGTTAGAAATAAACAAAAATAGGCATCTAACTTTTAATAATCTACCAAGTAAATGCTGTTCATGTCTAATATAAGTAAATCCCACAAGTAAATGCTGTTGAGTCAAGCCAAGCGTTTTATTAAGATAAGATAATCCTTTATTAGCCCCACGGTGGGGAAATTCTCAGTGTTACAGCAGTAAAAGGGACAGCAGGACACTCAAGAAAGGAAGAGTAACAAAAAGAGAATTAACACGCAAATAATTAACCTTATTAATTACTAAAACTTTTAGTTTGTTAGTATATAGACAGTATATATAATACTAAGACCAAAAATAAATATCCCCCACATTTTCTAAGTCGCTTCTCCCTCAGGGAATTATTAATAAGTTAATATTTACACTGTAAGGATGTTTTGCTTGAAATTGACATGGAGTTTTACAGATGAGGTACTGGTTTATATCACACATGGGGTGGTGAGGAGGTAACAGTATGAACATTATAAATGGAAAAGCAAAAGACCTTTACATTTAACGAGATCTTTAAAAGAATTGTACATGGAGCATTGATTATATTGCACACAGGAAATGGTGATTCATGAAACGGTACAGAAATTCAATAAACATATAAACAACAACAATAAAATATTTAAAAGTGGAATTGCATAAATAAATCAATCGTTAGGTTTGACGGAGTTAGTATCGGTATTGGACAACATTTAAGGCCGTTTTCCTCATCAGGAGGAAGAAGTGGTATCAGCGCATCTCTAGTCTGCTTACGGCCTTTGTGTGGTTTTGTCTACCATAATCTATAGCGTTAGATGATTGGCTGCCTTTTGTTGTGCCCATTTCAAAAAGCAGCCTTAGTGTAAAATGTATCCTGATATCTGCAGCCTGAGTGGGCGGAGTTAGACTGCAGCAAGCCCATTGGCCAGATAGTATATCGCTGCTGTCGGAACAAAACCTCATATCTCCATTTTTGTTTGTTTTGGACATAATTTGAAAATGCCTGTTGTGCTTTACGTTGTGTGTGTGTGTGTGTGTGTGTGTGTGAATATCATGATGAATGGACCAGAAGAAATGGCCCAAAACGGGTTCCATTGACTTACATTAGAAGTACAGTAGGTTTTTTTTCCTTCTTCTGTAAAGTTACTGTTTGAGATACAAGGTTTTGTTCCGACAACAGCGATATGGAAGTGTGACGTGACAAAACCATTTGAGTTTGCCATTTAGTTTTTAGATATGGACTTCATTAAATCTGCCATCGGTGTAAATTTTATCGTGCAGTTTGGTTAAAAAAAAAAAATCAAGATTTCTGAATTTTGAAATTGAAGTGTCCTCAATTCAGATTTTTTTAGTCAGTTTAAACGCTGCCGTGTGTTTTTGGTTGCTCTCCCTGTGCTGTTTCAGTAATGTGTCTCTTCATCCTCAGCTGGTTGGAGTGACCGATGGGTTCCTGTCCCTGATGAAGGATAACGGAGATATCAGAGAGGACCTGAGGCTGCCGGAAGGAGATCTGGGGAAGGAGATCGAGAGCAAGTTCGAGGCTGGAGAGGAAATGCTGGTGAGGAGCTCATTTATCCCTGTGACCAACACAAAACCATTGCAGCGTGTAATTCTGCAGCGGTCAGTGTTTAGAGGTGTAAATGTCAAACATCACAGCCATTTGATGACAGTTCTTCAGAATGGAAAAAATAAAGCATTAAAAATACCGAAATAACAGGTCAAGCTTAGTGAGCGGTAGACGTTAGGCGACTAGTCGACTTCGCTTGGCGACGACATTAACCTTGATGCTGACTGGTCACTGATTGCATTGTTATGATGCAGCATGGACGTCTCAGAGAAGACAGCAGGTGAGGAACCGTATGTGTGGTCTCTCTGGTCTCCTAAAGCCTAGCTATAGATGGATGGATAGATATAATTTTTTTATCACTGCTCAGTCAAAAGCAAACTTATATTAGATAATATGGTATTACTAATAAGATTATATAATATTATTAATTACTAATATTATAAGCACTCGTCAGTCCACCTTGTAGATGTAAAGTCAGAGACAACAGCTCATCTGCTGCTGCACAGTTTGTGTTGGTCATCCTCTAGTCCTTCATCAGTGGTCACAGGACGCTGCCCACAGGACATTTTTGGTTGGTGGACTATTCTTAGTCCAGCAGCGACACTGAGGTGTTTAAAAACTCCAGCAGCACTGCTGTGACTGATCCACTCAGACCAGCGCAACACACACTAACACACCACCACCACGTCAGTGTTACTGCCGTGCTGAGAATGACCCACCACCCAAATAGTACCTGCTCTGTGAGGGTCCATGGGGGGTCGTCTGGTTAGTTTGATTGTTTTGTATTAAAGTTCTGACTCTGGTTTCTTCCTGCAGATCTCTGTTCTGTCTGCGATGGGTGAAGAGTGCGCCGTGGCCATCAAGGCAATGACCTCCAAATAAACCGGAGCAGGCTGGCTGAGATTTTGCCACAGTGTGGATTTCACTGTGTGGATGTAAACGTCACCAAAGCTGCGGAGCTATGGCCTTTACAGACAACCTCAGATTACTTCTGTTTAACCGTGCTGGGCCTTTCTTTACCTCTTTCTCTCTCTTTCTCTCTTTTTTAGCACTCTTTTAAATCAGTCCTCTTTTTCTCTTGTTTTGTTTTTCTCCATTCCTTTGCTTCCATATTCCAGATTTACTTTTGAGCATTCCTTACGGAGAGTCAGTTCATCATTTGGGTTACTCCTATTCAGTTGTTCATTCCCTTTAGGACGAAATCATTTTGTAGGTTCTTTCAGAGGCCGTGCGCTCGGGACTAGTGTCACCTGTAGATTCCCGTCCATTAAAGCTAAAGGAGCGGTCGGCTGTCGTCTGATTTCGGGCGTCTGATTTCTCTCCGTGCCCTTCTGCCTTAAACTGGTACAAACTGACAGCCATAGAAGACCTGCTGGCCTCGCGTCGTTACCTCTGATTTAAAAAAAGGCATCTTTTCCACCTCCTGTCGAATGCATGCTTCTGAATGTTGCTCTGATACTCTGTGTGGGGGAATCGGCATTAAAGTACCACCTTGTTTCCGCTCGTGGCCTTTATTACCAGACCGAACATTTAAAGGGCCCATATTCTGCATTGTCTTTTTTTTTTATTTTTTTTTTTTATATAAATATAATGTCCGCTAAACATTTCTGTGGCTCTGTGTACCGAAAAAAGCCATGATTCCTTTTCATGTTACCTCGCTTCTTAGAAAATAGACTTTGTTAATGTGCCTTTTAAGACTGTGTGTAAATTAGCTCGTTTCTGATTGGCTGCCCTCGTTTTAAACAAACAAAAAAAAGCAGTCCTTGCTGCTCCTTATAACTTCAGGACAAGTGGGCGGAGCTAAAACTGCTGTAGGCTGAGTAGGCGGGTATATGAGCTGGATTTTTGTGATGTCACAAAACCAGCGAGTTCAAAAACGGGTTGTTTTTGTGGCTCAGTTTTCAAATATGAGCTGAATGGTATGTTCTAAGACTTGCATTTCAAATAATTCGATTTTTTCCATGATATGGGCCCTTTAAATAGTTTAAAAATAGTTCTTGAGTTTTTTTTTTTGTTTTTTGTTTTTCCTCCTAGTTTTATCAGCATTTCGTATTTTGCGTTGTGTTTGGTGTTTGGAGGTTGGAGGCACAGTTGGCTCATAGCTGATGTGCGGCAGGCGCTCCGTTTCGCACCAGGTTGGGCATTTCAAGCTTAAAGATCATTACGACAGGCTATTCTGCGGACTTGTCCTCTACCTTCCCATCATGGAACTGACTGTTCTTCTCTGTAGGTTCTTTCCAGTTGCGCTAGCTGTTTGAATTTGCGGTGACGGAGCTGTTTGAGTTGGCGTTTAGCTGCGGCCGGTGCGCTAATGACCACTACACTAGTAGTCTTCCCTAAGCCATACTTCAGTGACCTGAATGCTACACCGTTGGTGGAAAGGCATGTAAAATACAATGAAATAAACAAAAACAGCTTGAAAAGCTGCGGTGCATGAGCTTTTAGGCTGACTTTGCTCTGGACTAATGGCCTTGCTGGATCGAATTCACAATTAAAGCTTCAGATTTGGTCCAATTTTAACAATGCTTAAAACTTTCCTTCTCGAGTGTCTTTTATTTTCCAACTGTTTCTTGTTTTTCTTAATGTTTGCCTGAATGAAAGTGTTATTTGTGAACAAAGTCAGTTTTGTTTAAGTGTTGAACATTATTCCAATACACTTACAGAGACTTGTCACTTGTTTACTTAACTTTACTTGCTGTAAAGTTGCAGAAGTTTTTGAGGGGGATTCCACCCTATTTTTGAAAATATTTGAAAACGATCTGCATCATTTAGTGGTTAAGATGTAAACAAAGGGTTTCAGAGTGGTCTGAATTTTTTTTATTGAAGGTAAAATAGTGGAAAATCTCAACTTGTGCACCATGAACGGATTAAAAAACTAACAATTTAAACCCAAAAACGATCATAAAACAGCGTCTCAGTCATCAGGCAGTGAATTCAGAACCATTTCATGTAGGAACTTTCTGCGAGGAGCTTTTAGAGGGGGACGTCTGGTTCCTATCACCACCACTGTGAGCAGCTCTGACTCGTTAAGTTTATCTAGAACAGTGTTTCACACTAAACCGCTCTGTTTACATCTTAACCACTAAATTATGCAGAGAATAAAAAAAAAAATAGGTGGAATTTCCCTTTAAATACTGAAAACCTCCTGGTTTTCAAAGTGATTTCCTGCAAATGTAGCTACATGTCATGTTTCCTTGTTTGTATTTTGTCAGCGACACATAAAACAAACTTGCAAAGTACAAGTATATGCAGATCAAACTAGTAAAGCATTCTTTCTTGAAAAATTCATACACGCCACTGAGTACTGACACATGGAGTTTCTTTGTTTTTCATTTATTTTCATAGGGTTTGTAATTTTGTAGTAATATGTCAATTTCCCAGTTTTGGTTTGTCCCCTTGGGAAGCCAAGTACATTTTCTCTAAAGTCTATGCAGGCTCCGCCCACCAGTACAGTCCTTCATAGAAACTCATAAAAATCCCTTTCAGCCTAATGAGAAACTGTAGAACAGACTCGGTTTATATCACAATACCTACATTTAGAGTCGGTTATTCATTCAGTCTAATGAGAAACTGTTGAACAGACTCAGTTTATATCACAATACCTACATTTAGAGCCGGTTATTCATTCAGCCTAATGAGAAACTGTAGAACAGACTCGGTTTATATCACAATACCTACATTTAGAGCCGGTTATTCATTCAGTCTAATGAGAAACTGTAGAACAGACTCCGTTTATATCACAATACCTACATTTAGAGTCGGTTATTCATTCAGTCTAATGAGAAACTGTAGAACAGACTCAGTTTATATCACAATACCTACATTTAGAGTCGGTTATTCATTCAGTCTAATGAGAAACTGTAGAACAGACTCAGTTTATATCACAATACCTACATTTAGAGCCGGTTATTCATTCAGCCTAATGAGAAACTGTAGAACAGACTCCGTTTATATCACAATACCTACATTTAGAGTCGGTTATTCATTCAGTCTAATGAGAAACTGTAGAACAGACTCCGTTTATATCACAATACCTACATTTAGAGTCGGTTATTCATTCAGTCTAATGAGAAACTGTAGAACAGACTCAGTTTATATCACAATACCTACATTTAGAGTCGGTTATTCATTCAGTCTAATGAGAAACTGTAGAACAGACTCGGTTTATATCACAATACCTACATTTAGAGTCAGTTATTCATTCAGCCTAATGAGAAACTGTAGAAGAGACTCGGTGTATATCACAATACCTACATTTAGAGCCGGTTATTCATTCAGCCTAATGAGAAACTGTAGAAGAGACTCGGTGTATATCACAATACCTACATTTAGAGCCGGTTATTCATTCAGCCTAATGAGAAACTGTAGAAGAGACTCGGTGTATATCACAATACCTACATTTAGAGCCGGTTATTCATTCAGCCTAATGAGAAACTGTAGAAGAGACTCGGTGTATATCACAATACCTACATTTAGAGCCGGTTATTCATTCAGTCTAATGAGAAACTGTAGAACAGACTCAGTTTATATCACAATACCTACATTTAGAGTTGGTTATTCATTCAGCCTAATGAGAAACTGTAGAAGAGACTCGGTGTATATCACAATACCTACATTTAGAGTTGGTTATTCATTCAGCCTAATGAGAAACTGTAGAAGAGACTCGGTGTATATCACAATACCTACATTTAGAGCCGGTTATTCATTCAGCCTAATGAGAAACTGTAGAACAGACTCGGTGTATATCACAATACCTACATTTAGAGCCGGTTATTCATTCAGCCTAATGAGAAACTGTAGAACAGACTCGGTTTATATCACAATACCTACATTTAGAGTCGGTTATTCATTCAGCCTAATGAGAAACTGTAGAACAGACTCGGTTTATATCACAATACCTACATTTAGAGTCGGTTATTCATTCAGCCTAATGAGAAACTGTAGAACAGACTCGGTTTATATCACAATACCTACATTTAGAGTCGGTTATTCATTCAGCCTAATGAGAAACTGTAGAACAGACTCGGTTTATATCACAATACCTACATTTAGAGTCGGTTATTCATTCAGCCTAATGAGAAACTGTAGAACAGACTCGGTTTATATCACAATACCTGCATTTAGAGTCGGTTATTCATTCAGCCTAATGAGAAACTGTAGAACAGACTCGGTTTATATCACAATACCTACATTTAGAGTCGGTTATTCATTCAGCCTAATGAGAAACTGTAGAACAGACTCGGTTTATATCACAATACCTACATTTAGAGTCGGTTATTCATTCAGTCTAATGAGAAACTGTAGAACAGACTCGGTTTATATCACAATACCTACATTTAGAGTCGGTTATTCATTCAGCCTAATGAGAAACTGTAGAACAGACTCGGTTTATATCACAATACCTACATTTAGAGTCGGTTATTCATTCAGCCTAATGAGAAACTGTAGAACAGACTCGGTTTATATCACAATACCTGCATTTAGAGTCGGTTATTCATTCAGCCTAATGAGAAACTGTAGAACAGACTCGGTTTATATCACAATACCTGCATTTAGAGTCGGTTATTCATTCAGCCTAATGAGAAACTGTAGAACAGACTCGGTTTATATCACAATACCTACATTTAGAGTCGGTTATTCATTCAGCCTAATGAGAAACTGTAGAACAGACTCGGTTTATATCACAAAACCTACATTTAGAAGAGACTAGTTTGTCACATTAGGTTGAATAGGATTTTTACCAGCTGTGAAAAAGCATGTTTGTGGGCGGGGCCTGGACAGAGACGTCGTCATTTAATTCACCAATCACAAATGAGTCTTTAAATCCTCTGTCTTGTTTTTTTTGGACATATTGTAGAAGCAGAACCTGTTTTAGAGGGCTATCAGTGTTACATGTGAATCTCCCAGCTGTGTACAGCCAGTACTTGACCAGTCTCATCAAAACAGTCTTGGTAGTTTTTTAAAAGGGGAGTTCCACCAATATTTTCAGAATTCCCCCATAGTTCAGTGTGTGAGAGCGGTTCAGAGCAGTTTGGTGTGAAATGGTTCAGACATCTTTACAGTGGTGGTGATGGGAACCAGGCGTCGCCATGACTACAACACAGATATAGACATTTTATTTACCATCCAGAACCACCAGAGAACCTACACGAGTCTTCTGAGTTTATATGGAATGTTGATGATGGAAAATAGTGGAAAATCTGGAATAATGAGTTTTCTTTGGGGACTATTTTGCCGCACAGCGCCCTGCATGTCTCCCTCCACCATGAATGGAGTTGAAGTTCTCTAAACTATCATAAAACAGCGTCTCAGTCATCAGGCAGTGAATTCAGAACCATTTCATGTAGGACCTTTCTGTGAGGAGCTTTTAGAGGGGGACATCTGGTTCCTATCACCACCACTGTGAACAGTTCTGACTCAGTAAGTTTATCTAGAACAGAGCGTTTCACACCAAACTGCTCTGAACTGTTTATATCTCAACCAGTTAATTATGCAGAAAATGTGGAATTCAAGTACATTCAGCTCGTCTGAGTGAGTGAGGGTGAGGTTTTGTCTGTTGACCTCCAGGTTGTGTTTTCTGCATGTGTGATTTATGATGTTAGATTGTGGGGAACAGTAATTATTCCTCTGCATTTTGACTGACTGTTCTTTGACCACAGCGTTTATGAATATTCATTAGCGTTTAGTAAGCGTCTTTCCAGTTTATGAAACCTCTGTTAGTCACCCAGCTCTCAGAGGAGCAGCGCTCTCCTTGTTTTTGTCGATGTAAACATCATGATTAGCGTGTATGGAGAACCGCTGAGCTGTATTAAAGGAGGAGCTGAAACTTTTGACTTCTTAAATCCTTTTTAATAATGGTTATTAGAGTAAATATTAATTATTAGCTCCTTCAGACATTACAATAAGCAGGATATTCTCACACACATAACAAAAACTGTATTGCTTTATAGCTTCATCTCACTATTGAAGCTCATTTACAGAGGGTGATTATGAGAAGCAAACATGGTTACAGTGCAGTGATGAGAATTAAAGTAAATCATGTGAAAAAACGGAACTGTAATTGTAGCTTAATAATATTGTTTATCTGTGTGATTGAGCTTGTTATAATTTATGGACATGGGTTGAGGCATCATTCTCATTATAGATAACGTCAGCAGGTTTTATGCTTTGGGCCTTCACCCTATAGCCACTCACTGGCCACTTTATTAGAAACATCTACCTTGTGCTTCCACTAACTGGCCACTTTCTTAGAAACACCCACCTTGTGCTTCCACTAACTGGCCACTTTATTAGAAACACCCACCTTGTGCTTCACTAACTGGCCACTTTATTAGAAACACCCACCTTGTGCTTCCACTAACTGTCCACTTTATTAGAAACACCA
The DNA here is from genome assembly GCF_015220715.1 of Pygocentrus nattereri. NCBI lineage: Eukaryota > Metazoa > Chordata > Actinopteri > Characiformes > Serrasalmidae > Pygocentrus > Pygocentrus nattereri. The sequence goes on from NC_051227.1 coordinate 12,572,720, forward strand.
AACTTGTGCTTCCACTAACTGGCCACTTTATTAGAAACACCCACCTTGTGCTTCCACTAACTGGCCACTTTATTAGAAACATCTACCTTGTGCTTCCACTAACTGGCCACTATATTAGAAACACCCACCTTGTGCTTCCACTAACTGTCCACTTTATTAGAAACACCAAACTTGTGCTTCCACTAACTGGCCACTTTATTAGAAACACCTACCTTGTGCTTCCACTAACTGGCCACTATATTAGAAACACCCACCTTGTGCTTCCATTAACTGGCCACTTTATTATAAACACCTACCATGTGCTTCCATTAACTGGCCACTTTATTAGAAACACTTGACACCACTGTGTCTGATAATGTTAATGTATTTCAACGTGAGCACAGGAAGAACCAGTGAAGAGCCCCTCGCTGTCTCACGGCCACAGAGGGAGCTGTAGATCTGAGGGAAAAGCAGGTTACAGTCACGCAGCACATTCAGCTGGAGGTTTGTCAATGGTGATTAACAGGTTGGGTACAGTGGGCTCCAAAAGTCTGAGAGCGCTCTGAGAATCCAGGATGTTCCTCATTTAAACCTGGAAATAACGTTCTAGAGTTTCAAAAAATGTGAAAAATGACGAGGAAATATTGAAGATTCAGAACAGTTTCTGGCTTGGGTGGTGGATCATTCTCAGCACTGCAGTAACACTGACGTGGTGGTGGTGTGTTGTGCTGGTGCGAGTGGATCAGACACAGCAGTGCTGCTGGAGTTTTTAAACGCCATGTCCACTCACTGTCCACTCTATTAGACACTCCTACCTTGTCGGTCCACCTTGTAGATGTAAAGTCAGATCCTCTAGTCCTTCATCAGTGGTCACAGGATGCTAACACCCCACCACCACGTCAGTGTTACTGCAGCGCTGAGAATGATCCACCACCCAAATAGTACCTGCTCTGTGAGGGTCCATGGGTCCATAAAACCAACGCCTGATTGGTGTAGATACTGCATCAAACAAAGATATGAGCCCATTGATTCATTCTAAATGAAAGGAATGATTGAAACTGATAAGAGTGGATTCAGTGCATCATTCATTCCCACACACTGCTGCCTGCATTAGCGCTGGCTCAGTGAAGCACACCTGCCATGTAGCCTCTAGATGGCAGCGTTAAACAGACTAGTAATCATGCCAGATACACCTGTTTCTGATCGCTCAGTGTTTGAGGAACATGAGGAATGCTTTAACATTCTCTCTGTAGATTTGTTTCTCTTGTGCTGTGAGGTTCTATAGGGTTTTACGTGGAGTTTAGGATAGTTTAGAGTAGTGGTTCCCTGTTTTGGCCCCTGGGGGCTCATTGGGATCTGACCCCACCTTTGTAGTTCGACCATGTGCGTTACATCAGGAATAGTTCGGTAAATCCATTCAGTAGGAGCATCTTGAATTGAACTGAATCAAAATATGATCAATAACATCTTTGATTACTCATCAGACTAATTGGTACATTGATTAATTAGTCATGTACTTAATAGGGACAGTTCTCATTGATGATTTGATATGATTAATCACTTATTTAGTTGGTTGTGTACTTGATTGCTCTTATATTCAATAGTGATAGTTGCAATTTACTGCTCTCGGAATAAAACCTTGTATCTCCTACTTTACTTTTAATGCGAGGCGATGGAACCAGACGTCTTCCCAAGTCCATTCATCATGAAATTTACACACAATGTACAGAGCAACAGGTATTTTTAAATTATGTCAAAAACTGAAAAACGACAAAAATTGAGATGAGGTTTTTTTGTTCTGACGGCAGCAAATTAGTAAATCAATTATAATTTGTTTAATACTGAATTTTATATTGACAACTCTAATTATTTAATTAGAATGGCAAAATAAAAAACGTTGCACATAATTACTAATATAATCAATTGTCACACCTCTAATTATTCAATTAAATATCATAACTTATTACTACTTATTTATGTAATCGACACCAGTAGCTTGCAGTTCCAGCCAGCCCTGCTTTGGGCACTAATAGTGGACACATGCTGTAGCTGGTCAGTTCCAGTCAAGGCCAGTCCGAAACCAAGTCCTCTTTTCAGCGAGCTGTTCTGAGTCATGTTCGGAACGTCCTACAGATATGAGTCATGAAAACATACAAAAAGGCCTCTGCCATGGACTCTGTGTGGAACCAAACTGATCTCATTTCTTCTCCCAGGTCTGATTATCTCCAGCAGGAGTATCGCTTTCTCTGGAGGCTCAGACAGCCAGCGGTTACCATGGTGAAGTTCAATAGTGTAATATACACTTTACAAAATGCCTTATGAAGGAGTGTGTTAGCCTGTGTTTGATAGCACATTAAAGCTGGGCTTTAACCTTATTTTCTGTTCGCATATTCATATTTGATACACCATGGACTGGAGGTCTGCACAAGCCAGGTTCACTCAGGGGTCTCGCATGATCTGAGAGATAATTTCTAGGCGGAACTCATTTTAAGGCACTGCGATCATTGCCGGTAAGCTGCCAAACAGAGATTTGGGGGGGGGCATTTAATGGCTGGCTTTTGGACAGTTATTAGCTGCTTGTAGAAGTTAAAAATACTTACTGTGAATAAAGATTAGTAAATATCACAAGTTTCAAAACCCACGAAGCTACAGAACATTCATTAAATATCTTAGGCACAAAGGCTAACTGATTTTTCCAAGAAAGTAGTTTTGGCTTTTTTTTTGTTGCAGCCTCTTTAATTCCAGTCGACTTGTAGACGTCTGGTAGATTAATTAGATAATATTTTGCTGCTGACACAGAAAAACAATTACTTTGATACAGATAAAGGTAGTGAGGCCAGGCTGCCTCAGGCTTCACTCTGGGGTAGTGGATGAGGACCATCGACATAGCACAAAGGAGGCAGGTGCAGGTGGGCATAGGATGTGACGGGCATGATGTGTGGTTGCAGTGGGTGGGTATAGATGGGCATAGCCTGTGGTTGATGCGTGCAGGTATAGGTGGGTATGGCCTGTGGTTGATGCGTGCAGGTATAGGTGGGCATGGCCTGTGGTTGAAGTGTGCAGGTATAGGTGGGCATGGCCTGTGGTTGAAGTGTGCAGGTATAAGCGGGCATGGCCTGTGGTTGATGCATGCAGGTGTGGGCAGGCATGGTGTGTGGTTGAAGCGGGTGGGTAAAGGTGGGCATAGCCTGTGGTTGATGTGTGCAGGTATAAGTAGCCATGGCCTGTGGTTGAAGTGGGCAGGTGTAGGTGGGCATGGCCTGTGGTTGAAGTGTGCAGGTATAGGTGGGCATGGCCTGTGGTTGAAGTGTGCAGGTATAGGTGGGCATGGCCTGTGGTTGAAGTGTGCAGGTATAGGTGGGCATGGCCTGTGGTTGAAGTGTGCAGGTATAAGCGGGCATGGCCTGTGGTTGATGCATGCAGGTGTGGGTAGGCATGGTGTGTGGTTGAAGCGGGTGGGTAAAGGTGGGCATAGCCTGTGGTTGATGTGTGCAGGTATAAGTAGCCATGGCCTGTGGTTGATGCGGGCAGATGTAGGTGGGCATAGCTGGTGGATGTGGGTGGTCATGTCTGTTGTTGGTGCATGTCTATAAACACAGGGTGGGGTGGGAGAAACATTATTTGTCTGTACTGCTGAATTCCTTCTTTAATCTCAGTTGCTCCATATGGATGACATACATACTGCAGCTCAGTAAGGTAGTAAATTAATAAACAACTGCACTCTAACGAGGAAAGTGCTTTTCCTGAGGAAAACACAGTGATTACACAGCTTAACCCATTCCCAGGTAGTTGTTAGGGTGTTGCCAGAGAGTTGCTGTGATATTTTAGGTGGTTGCTATGGTATCCTTGGTGGTTGTCAGTGTGTTGCGAGGTGGTTGTCAGTGTCTTTGGTGGCTGCTAGGTTGTTGCTAGGTGATTATTAGGTGATTGGTAGGGTGTTGCTGTCAGGGTGTTGTTCGCTGGTCAAAATAATGTTCCAGGTGATTGATACGGTGATGCTAAATGGTAGCCATGTTGTCCCAAATGTTTGCCAAGGTGTTGTTAGGTGGTTGCTATGGTATATCACATGGTTAATAGGGTGTTCATAGTGGACTTGTATCATCATGATATGCACAAACTTTTTGCCTCCCTTCATTCCTGTGGAAATAATCATCCAATGATTCAAAGAAGTCTGGTCATGTTGGTCAGACAAACAACAAATGTAAACAAACCTTTCCACTGTGATTGCTTGAATCCTCGCTTCAATCTCAAGGAGTTTTGGTGGTTGCTGAGTCCTCATTGATGCAGGCTTCACCCAGGGGGTATGCCAAGGGTGCACAGGGGGCGCTCTCGAGCACCTCTCTGAACCCCACATTTGTCACCTTACAGCCTCAGGGTCTTTGTGCAAATGTGAACTGCAAGTGCTCCGGTTGGTTCGGGACTGCGGGGTATCTGTTTTGGTAGCTGCTTTATCTTCTCCTTGAAAAGCTCCCTTCTGTGTAGTTGGAGATGTGCAGATGTAGGTGGAGCCTAACTGACCTTGACCTCATTCTCCAGATCACCTGCTTTCTTCTAAGCTGCTGGAGGGTGCCCTTTGGCCCCTTGGGTTTGGGCTGTGGAGATGAGGAGATTTCTTTTTGCTTTTCAGGAAATGAGAACAGCCCCTGAATGAGAGGGAATCAAATTGAAGCCCCCCGGGCCACTCTAGACATGCAGTTCCTGTTCCTGAGCCGTGTTTTCTTTAGTGAGATATGAGTCATCTTTGCTCCCGTACAGCAGGCAGAGCTAATGCACACCAGCCTTCAGCTCTGACCTCAGCTCTTAGACCGATATACAGCAAGGGGGATGGTCAAAACCACCGCCGAGCAGAAATAGTGCAGCACGCAGCGAAATTACACAGACGTTTTACAGTTAATTCAGTTTCCAGCAATCAACACAACATGTAACCACCATCCACACTCTTAAAGAAGATGGCTCTTCAAGGGTTCTTTAGTGAAAACAGACAAACGGTACTATATAGAACCGTAGGCACTCAAAGAATCATTTGCATGCTTAAAGGATTCTTTGAATGGTGAAATGGTTCTTCAGACTGATGGTGAATGTGTTGGTTGAGGTTCTGTAAAGCAGCAAAAATGGTTCTGCTGCTGTTATGATGTCAAACTTAAACAATAAAAGAAACCTTTTTTGGTGCTGTATAGAGCCATCTACAACATGTTCTCCATCAATCTGTAGAACCATTTCACCATGCAAAGTTGTTATACATTTATTATTATTATTATTATTATTATTATTATTATTATTATTATTATTATAACAACAAAATATGTTATATTTTAAAAAACAGTATCTGACATCTGACAACCACCTAGCAACACCTGTACAACTACCAGAGGTACCATAGCGGCCTCCAAGCAACTCCCTAGCAGCCATCTGACAACCACTTAGCAACATCTATACAACCACCAGAGATACTATAGCAGCTGCCAAGCAGCCCCCTAGCAACCACCTGACAACCACCTGGCAACGCCTAAGCAACCACCAGAGATACTATCGCAACTGCCAAGCAACCACCTAGCAACCATCTGACAACCATTTAGCAACACCTAAGCAACCACCAGATTATCTTCGTAGTTCTAGTGCTCAAACTAAAGAAGCAAACTTCAGACACCAAACATGGCTGACCATTTGAGGTGGGCTGAAAATGGAATTTTTGGCTAAAGCATCACTGTAAGTCCAGGTTTTCTGTACGTCTGTGGGATCTGGCCAGTAAACCTGGGCCTCGTTTGAGCATGAGAGCGAGACAGAGCAATCGCAGTGCGCTGCTGTATGAAAACACCGTGTTTCATAAAATACAACTTATTGGAGGATTAAACTCATATCCTGCACGTTACTCTGTGTGCACGCATGCAGTTCTACATGCAGGACGGCCGCTGGCCTATTCCAAGCTGTCTGAGGGACATGCCTCATATTTAGAAGTCAACGTCAAAAGGACACCCAGGTTTTGGACTTGTTTTTGGTGCAAATGATCATGTTTTCTTATTAAACAGAAAGCTGTTTAGATTTTACCAATTTTTGTGAAAAGCTTCAAAATTGAAGGAACAGCTGCTAAAAGCCCTGTTTTGGGAAGGCCACACCCATTTTACCCCCTTGTTGTGATGTCAGCACTTATTTTAATCATTTAAAGTTGCCGTTTATTCAAACGTTCTACATAATTAAGTGGTCATAATTAACAGAGCGGTTCAGAGTGGTTTGGCGTAAAACTCTAGAGAAACTCAGAACTGCTCACAGTGGTGGTGGTAGGAACCAGACGTCCCCCTCTAAAAGCTCTTCACAGAAAGTTCCTACATGAACTGGTTCTGAATTCACTGCCTGATGACTGAGACGCTGTTTTATGGTAGTTTAGAGAACTTCAACTCCATTCATGGTGGAGGGAGACATGCAGGGCGCTGTGCGGCAAAATAGTCCCCAAAGAAAACTGATTATTCCAGATTTTCCACTATTTTCCATCATCAACATTCCATATAAGCTCAGAAGACTCGTGTAGGTTCTCTGGTGGTTCTGGATGGTAAATAAAATGTCTATTTTTGTGTTGTAGTCATGGCGACGCCTGGTTCCTATCACACTTAGCAAGATTTAAAACATGCTGAGAATGTTTTTGCACCGTTTGGCCGCACAGAAGGGGAAAACTGAACTCCGACACTGCGGACGATGATGAAGCAGTTAGTTTTGTTTATATTTCGATTTTGTAGAACAGAAAGCTACGAAATACTGACTCCTCGTTTTATCTTGTCTCAGTGGTTTCGCCTTGTCCTCCTTCAGAAATAGCTGCGGTGTTTCTCTCAGCATTCTCCGAGCAGATGCTCCAGTTTCACACTGCGTGTTATTCTTTGTTGAACTTTATCAGTGTGTCCTGACCTTGACTGTCCCTTTCATTTCTCTCTGTTGACCAGTGACTGGCTCTTTGTTTTCTCTGCTTTCATATTCCTGCCATTCAGATAAGATAACGTCCTACCCATCCACCCTTACAAACACAAAGACTATTTGTGTAGGTGGGCAAAGACATTTTGGTTTTCTATAAACAATTTTAAATGTATTTGAGGAAGATTTTTATCCAAGCAGCCTGCACATCTACATTTAAACCAAACGTAGAGAGAATAGCTAATGTGACAACTTACCCCAAAGGCAGGGTTTACCTGTAACAGGCTGAGAGGTGAGCTTTAGCAGTCGCTAGAAAAATCTGTAAAATTGATGGAAAACATGATTAATTCAGTATAAATGTCGCTGTTGATGGAAGAAAACCTTGTATCTCCAAAATGGTAACTTTGCAGGAGAAGGAAAACTTTACTTTTAATGCAAGTCAATGGAACCAGACGATTTTCCATGTCATTTTGGGTCATTTCTTCTGGTCCCTTCATCCTGAAATTTACACACAATGTAAAGGACAACGAGATACGAGGTTTCGTTCCGACAGCAGCGACATGTACCAGCTGAGCTTTTTAATGGAAACACAAAAATATTTATGAATGTATAAATATACACTGAATGTATATGGGGGGCCTGGAGGGAGCCAAGGCCATTTAAAACATGGGAAGCTGGGAAATTCCAGTGTGACACTTAAATCTTAAATCCACTTTGTAGTGTAATTCCACTTTTCAGCTGTGGGACAGTAGGTGGGGAAAAAAGTATGGAAGCCTGTTCCTGCCAGGCTCAAGTAATTATTTCAGGATAATAAGTAAAAGGTTATTACAAGATTCATATACAAGTCATTATTTCAACATAGTAAGTCAAAACATTGAGAAAACAAGTCAATACTTTGTTTTTATTTGTCCCACAATATTTAATATTTTAAGAAAATAAGTCATTATTTCAAGAGACAAAATTCTGACATACTGCCAACTTTATCCTTCTCTACTTGGTGGGAATTGGCTTTTGTAAAAAAAAAATCATATAAAAGTAGAATACCAAAACAATGATAGAGTTTGACAAGGACTCAAATATCCACCCATTTTTTTGATATATATATATATATATATATATATATATATATAATAAATAGTGATTTTATGGATGTTCGTGTTTGTTTACCCATTTTCAAGCCTCTCCTCGAGGAAGTCCAGTATTATATGTAGTTAAAAAGCAGCTCCTGGTTTGACCAATCAGTGCTCAGTAAATTGTGCTCATGATGTAACTGATGATATTAACGAGTCTCTGTGAAGGTCTCAAGGAAAAATATGGACCCAAGAAATTCTTGTTACTTTTTATTGTTTTTCTGTTTATTTGAATTATGAATATGACTTTATTCTAATGTATATTGTGATAAACTCACTGCTGAGGTACATTGTTTAAAAACTTATTTATATACCTAAAACATCGCACAGTACTGTACCTGTGTATGTAGTTGTGTAATTAATAATGTAGTTACATTAGCAAAGTGCCAGTAGTTGCTCTAGGCATCTGTGGGTTAACTCAGCAGTATCTGAAACGGACTTCTTCAGAACTGGGCTGGGTGGAGTTTAGATCATATGGATCAGCGCCAGAAACAACATGTTTTCATCAGGTGGGAAACGGCGTCAGAGATAACGAACAGGAGAGTTTTGGGATGAAGCATGTGAGCAGAGTTTAACTGAGAAGATGCTGAAAGATCATCATTGATTTTTAGATGGGGAACCGAGCAGTGGGAGGAACGTTAGAAGGAAGGTAAACAGCGTTTCGGATGAAATACCAGGGAAGGGAGTATGAAGGATGTTGGCATCACTGGAATGGCTCCCATCTGCTTCATTTCTGACCCCATGCACATACAATTCATCTCCACTGTGGAGAAATGAGTTTGAGCTTTTTGGACTGGAATAAGGGAATGAGTCATGCAGTTCCTCAGAAACTCTACCTGCAGGTGCAGCAGGATGAGGGAGTTTATGGAACTAAACTCTGTTTCAGTGTCAGTTTCTTACCCATAAACCCCCTGTAGCACAGAAACGCCTCCTCTTAGGTTGTGTTTCATTATTTCTCATAGCTTATTAAAGCAAGTGGAGAATTTGTGAGGAATATGCAGATTGTAAACCTTCAGTACACATCACATTTGTGTTTGTAAGTAGAAAACACAGTCTATGTGTGTATATACATATGTAAGATGACTTTACAGGAGAAGGAAAAAACATGCTTTACTTTTAATGTAAGTCAATGGAACCAGAATTTTTCCCAACTAATTTCGTACATTTACACACAATATCAAGGACAACAGGCAGAAACAAACAGAAAAAGAGGTGAGGAAGAGGGTGCAGGCAGGATGGAGTGGGTGGAGACGAGTGTCAGGGCTGATGTGTGACAGAAGGATAACAGCAAGAGTGAAAGGGAAGGTTTACAAGACAGTAGTGCGTCCTGCTATGATGTATGGTTTGGAGACTGTGGCTCTGTTTAAAAGACAGGAGGCTGAGCTGGAGGTGGCGGAGATGAAGATGCTGAGATTTTCATTGGGAGTGACAAGGCTGGACAAGATTAGAAATGAACAGATCAGAGGGACAGTGAAGGTGGAGCAGTTTGGAGATAAAGCCAGAGAGGCCAGGTTGAGATGGTTTGGACATGTGTTGAGGAGGAATAGTGGATATATTGGTCAGAGAATGTTGGAGATGGAGCTGCCGGGTAGAAGGAGAAGAGGTAGACCTCAGAGAAGGTTTATGGATGTAGTGAAGGTGGACATGGAGATGGTTGGTGTGAAAGTAGAGGAGGCAATGGATAGGGCAAGATGGAGGCAGATGATCCACTGTGGCGACCCCTAAAGGGAGCAGCCGAAAGAAGAAGAAGATAAAGGACAACAGGTATTTTCAAATTATGTCAAAAACTGAAAAATCATTAAATATATATATATATTTTGAATAACTTTTCAATGCCTGAAGTCTGATATACACTATGTTGCCAAAAGTATTCAGTCACCCATCCAAATCACTGAATTCAGGTGTTCCAGTCACTTCCATGGCCACAGGTGTATAAAACCAAGCCCCTAGGCCTGCAGACTGCTTCTACAGACATTAGTGAAAGAATGGGTCGCTCTCAGGAGCTCAGTGAATTCCAGCGTGGTAACGTGATTGGACGCCACCTGTGCAACAAGTCCAGTTGGGAAATTTCCTCACTACTAAATATTCCATAGTCAACTGTCAGTGGGATTATAACAAAGTGGAAGCGATTGGGAACGACAACAACTCAGCCATGAAGTGGTCGGCCAGGTAAAATGACAGAGCAGGGTCAGCGGATGCTGAGGCGCATAGAGCACAGAGGTCATCGACTTTCTGGAGAGTCAATCACTACAGACCTCCAGACGTCAAGTGGCCTTCAGATCAGCTCAAGAACAGCATAGAGAACTTCATGGAATGGGTTTCCATGGCCGAGCAGCTGCATCCAAGCCTTACATCACCAAGCGCAATGCAAAGCGTGGAACGCAGTGGTCACTGGACTCTAGAGCAGTGGAGACGTGTTCTCTGGAGTGACCAATCACGCTTCTAATCTGGAAATCCGATGGACGAGTCTGTGTTTGGCAGTTGCCAGGAGAACGGTACTTGTCTGACTGCATTGTGCCAAGTGTAAAGTTTGGTGGAGGGGGGATTATGGTGTGGGGTTGTTTTTCAGGAGTTGGGCTCGGCCCCTTAGTTCCAGTGAAAGGAACTCTTAATGGTTCAGCACCAAGAGATTTTGGACAATTTCCTGCTCCCAACTTTGTGGGAACAGTTTGGGGACGGCCCCTTCCTGTTCCAACATGACTACGCACCAGTGCACAAAGCAGGTCCATAAAGACATGGATGAGCCAGTCTGGTGTTGAAGAACTTGACTGGCCTGCACAGAGTCCTGACCTCAACCCGATAGGACATGTTTAGGATGAATTAGAGCGGAGACTGCAAGCTAGGCCTTCAAAAATTCCCATAAACACACTCCTAACCCTTGTGGAAAGCCTTCCCAGAAGAGTTGAAGCTGTTATAGCTGCAAAGGGTGGGCCGACATCATATTAAACCCTATGGATTAAGAATGGGATGTCACTCAGGTTCATATGCGTGTGAAGCCAGATGAGCAAATACTTTTGGAAATATATTGTATATAATATATGTTGTTTATACTGTAAGTACACCTGTTTGCAAAAGTTTTGGCGCCCCTGCTCAAATTGATTTTCTGTATATAAGTAAGTTACACATCCACTAGAGACACAGTACTGCATATTTTAACACAAAGTTACTGCTTTATTTACTGGATTTAACATTTCATGGGATAAAAATTATGTGGCCTATGCACAAGTAATGGCACACTGTATACATTTTGACTTTTTGTTCTTTGACTTTACCTATTTTTCCAATATTTCTAATATTTTATCAGCAAACACTTAGACATTATGCACTTCAGAAAAACACCACATTTAAATTCTGTCTTGCCAATCAACAAAGCATGTGATTGGACAGAAGGCGTAACTGGAAGGTATAACTCTAACTTTAAACTAAGGCACTGCCACTGGGCAGTGTAGCGGTGTCACTTAAAGATGTACAGTCTGGACTTTGTGTGCCGTCCCTCACCCCCTATTTAGACACCCTTTGAAGTGCGCTAGGCACCCTTTGAAGTGCCATTTGGAGAAGCAGGTAAGCAGCAGCCAGATGAGGAGGTGAAAGAGACGAGAAAAACACTGTTTCTCTCCTCCTAGACAGTGAAAGTGGGGGTCATTGAATCCAGATTTGGGGCGGGGGCTGACCGTAAACATCTCCTGAGGTGCAGTGAGTCAGTCAGTGAGTCGGCCTCTGACATAGCATTTTCTCAAAACATTTAATTACTATCTCAGAAAGATTGAATTAATATCTCAAACTTTTTTTACTTTACATAGCATCTCAAAATAGTGTCTGTTTTTGAGCAGCAGTTCTGAAAGATCCCCTGCACTCTCAGTCCTGCAGACGCCCTCTGAGCTTCAATCAGAGCACCGTCCAAACACATCTGGAGCTGCACTCGCCTTCTACTGCATCAGTAACCACAGACGAGAGAGAGAGAGACAGATAGCAGCGTGAGGTTAGGGGTCATATTGAAACCAGATGAGAGTGAATCTGTATGGTGGATCAAAGCCGACTCCACTTTGGTGGAGGAATCATCTTTCCTCCCCCTCCTCCTCTCCTCATCCCTCTCTCCCTCTCTCTGCTGGACTCCAGGTCAGCTCTGTGGGCATCTCCCAAATTTTACAGCTTTAAAGAAATCTACAGACTGAGGGAACATACCTGAACACTCACTGCATGGCTGGTCTCCAAATCCACTCAAACAAACCGAAACTGCTGCACATTGAAACAAAAGTTCAAGAAAAAGTTCAACTCCCCCATTTAAACTCCCCCAGTCAGCCCACCATTACTCCATGGTGCTAACTGCAGGCCTCAAAGCGTGTGGAGGTGTTCAGTGTCTCTAGTAGACCTGATTGTGTGCTTTCTGACAGTGTACGATTCACTGGTATCTGTAAAATTGGACTTAAGGACAGGTTTAATTCAGTCTTCTGGGTGGTTGCTACTGATTTTAGCTATGTTAACGTATTTTAACCCATGATTATAGCTCATTTGCATACACTGTAGCTGCCTGTAAAACCCAGTGGTGAAGCATGACTATTAGAGCTAGGCTTTCAATTTGGGTTGTAAATGTCAAAAAATCAGGGAGGAAAAAATAATTGTAATAACGCTAATTTCTGCTAGCCCCTCTATGGGATTCTAATTGTATGTTAGCACTATGCTAACTGCGATTCACATGAAAAGATATTTGAAGCTTAAAGAAGACATTGAGTGTTATTATTTTTGAATCTGCACCCACCATCTGAAACGGAATTCTGTGTTGAAACTGAATTTTAAGGCATGTATGAGAGTAGAATTAAATTCTGGAATTCAGTTTCTAAAAAGCATTTGGTTTTTCAGATTCACTTTCAAAGTGTTTTTCACTCGTATCTGTTGTTGAAAAAACACATTACCAGCTGCTCCACGATATTTCTGTTACAACAAGCTTTGTTCTCTGATTCGGTGATGGACTACAGGACACCAGGATGATATTTTGAAAGTGAATTAAGAATGTGAATAAATGGGGTTTTAAGAAATTGAATTTCACATGTTAAGTTGTACATCATCAAGCTAAAATTCAGATTCAGATTTTAGACTGATCTCTTACAAACTCTAAAATTCAGATTCAGATTTTATACTGATCTCTTACAAACTCTAAAATTCAGTTTTAGATTTTATACTGATCTCTTACAAACTTTAAAATTCAGATTCAGATTTTATACTGATCTCTTACAAACTAAAATTCAGTTTCAGATTTTATACTGATCTCTTACAAACTAAAATTCAGTTTCAGATTTTATACTGATCTCTTACAAACTCTAAAATTCAGTTTTAGATTTTATACTGATCTCTTACAAACTAAAAATTCAGTTTCAGATTTTATACTGATCTCTTACAAACTCTAAAATTCAGTTTTAGATTTTATACTGATCTCTTACAAACTAAAATTCAGTTTCAGATTTTATACTGATCTCTTACAAACTCTAAAATTCAGTTTTAGATTTTATACCGATCTCTTACAAACTAAAAATTCAGTTTCAGATTTTATACTGATCTCTTACAAACTAAAATTCATATTCAGATTTTAGACTGATCTCTTACAAACTCTAAAATTCAGTTTTAGATTTTATACTGATCTCTTACAAACTAAAATTCAGTTTCAGATTTTATACTGATCTCTTATAAACTAAAATTCAGTTTCAGATTTTATACTGATCTCTTACAACCAACAATTCTGTTTTAGATTTTATACTGATCTCTTACAAACTAAAATTCAGATTCAGATTTTATACTGATCTCTTATAAACTAAAATTCAGTTTCAGATTTTATACTGATCTCTTACAAACTAAAATTCAGTTTTAGATTTTATACTGATCTCTTACAAACTCTAAAATTCAGTTTTAGATTTTAGACTGATCTCTTACAAACTCTAAAATTCAGTTTTAGATTTTATACTGATCTCTTACAAACTAAAATTCAGTTTCACATTTTATACTGATCTCTTATAAACTCTAAAATTCAGATTCAGATTTTATACTGATCTCTTACAAACTAAAATTCAGTTTCAGATTTTATACTGATCTCTTACAAACTAAAATTCAGTTTCAGATTTTATACTGATCTCTTACAAACTAAAATTCAGTTTCAGATCTTATACTACTCATTCAGAAACCTTAAAATTAGATTTGAATATTTTAGTTCAGAATTCAGTTTTGGTGTGATTCAGAGAATAATGACTTTCAAATTCAGATTTTTCCATCTAAATTCAAATTTCTAATGGCATGAATTTAACTCCATTTGTTTGGGTCTTTGCTGTGCTCAAATTGTTAACAAGTTTAGATATTATTATTATTATTATTATTATCATCATTAGCAGTTGCAGTCTTGAAAGCGTCCCAGATTCTTAGTGCACTGGATTTTATGTTTTGTGAGCACGTGAGCGTTTCTAAAAGTGTGTTATTGTGTTTAAATGCTGTTTTACCATTTGATATAAAAACCTCACTGTAGAGAGACTTTTTATCTGCTGTTCTGCTAGAACTCTAATTCAGATTGTTGTACTTTGTGGTCTGCTGTGAAATCTGGCGTATTTTGAAGCTTTGATGTTTTTAACAGCGCTAAGGATGAATTAAACCCCACACTGACGCAGATGTGCGGCTGTGACTCATCATAATCTCGAAGCTGAGTGTGTTTTTGTTCACAGGGGGCTTCTTGTCCTGGTGTTTGTGTGGACATTTGATAATAAAACTGAGTCCCACCGAAAGCCACAGAAAAAGAACAGAGCGTTCTAGATAAACACTCATTCTCTGAGTGTGCGTTTATCTTATTTGGTAACTTGCTCACTGCTGAGGGTCAGAGTGAGAGAGCAGGGAGAGAAGGTGTTTGTCATGTGTTAATGGGCTCGTGTCCAACATTAGTCCTGTGTCTTAATATGTTTCCACGCTCCACCTATAATTTTGTGTAGTTTATTGATACAAAAATACTCTGAATTCATTCTTACGCAACGATTTTCAGTGACAGACTGAAGGGCAGCGTTCGCAAGGCTACATGACACTGATATAAACCACTCATAATCCTACATAAACATTTATAACAACAGCCAACAAGAGCCTGTTGTAGTAATGGCTGCTTCTTCTCAGTTTTCGAAGTCAATTTACCCCAGAAAGCATCAGCTAAGTCTTCATAAACGGATGATTCTACTAAACTGGTTGAGAGTCAGATCTGAAACACATCTGGAGTCTCGTCTGATTTTGAACTTCAGACCTGATTCCTTTTGCTCCGAGTGTCTCTAAACCTTGATTATGTTTATTTTATTACATCTAATGACCGAATATTCCAGTTTATCACACCAAAACAATCATAATTTATGGAATGTTACAGTAGTGAGACAGCATTTAAAATTTTTTTGATAAATACTTTTGCTGGAAAAAAAAACTTCTGCTGTAGCTGAATGGGTGGAGCTAAACTGCTGTAGCTGAATGGGTGGAGCTAAACTGCTGTAGTTGAATGGTGGAGCTAAACTGCTGTAGCTGAATGGGTGGAGCTAAACTGCTGTAGCTGAATGGGTGGAGCTAAACTGCTGTAGCTGAATGGGTGGAGCTAAACTGCTGTAGTTGAATGGTGGAGCTAAACTGCTGTAGCTGAATGGTGGAGCTAAACTGTTGTAGCTGAATGGTGGAGCTAAACTGTTGTAGCTGAATGGTGGGGCTAAACTGCTGTAGCTGAATGGGTGGAGCTAAACTGCTGTAGTTGAATGGTGGAGCTAAACTGCTGTAGCTGAAGGGTGGGGCTAAACTGCTGTAGCTGAATGGCAGAGCTAAACTGCTGTAGCTGAATGGTGGAGCTAAACTGTTGTAGCTGAATGGTGGGGCTAAACTGCTGTAGCTGAATGGTGGGGCTAAACTGCTGTAGCTGAATGGGTGGAGCTAAACCGCTGTAGCTGAATGGTGGACCTAAACCGTTGTAGCTGAATGGTGGAGCCAAACCGCTGTAGCTGAATGGTGGAGGTTAACCGTTATAGCTGAATGGTGGAGCCAAACCGTTGTAGCTGAATGGTGGAGCTAAACTGTTGTAGCTGAATGGTGGAGCTAAACTGTTGTAGCTGAATGGTGGGGCTAAACTGCTGTAGCTGAATGGTGGAGCTAAACTGCTGTAGCTGAATGGGTGGAGCTAAACTGCTGTAGCTGAATGGGTGGAGCTAAACTGCTGTAGCTGAATGGGTGGAGCTAAACTGCTGTAGTTGAATGGTGGAGCTAAACCGCTGTAGCTGAATGGTGGAGCTAAGCTGCTGTAGCTGAATGTGTTGTATGAATGTATATGGGTTGTATGGACCAGCGAGTGAACAGCACATTTTAGAACTGTAATAATGTTTATGTGCTTCATCAAACTCTTTAATTAAAATAATATCATTAATAATCATATAAAAAAGACACGTACAAACATAAGTGAAAATATCGGCATCATTGACATGAAAGACTCGTCACTTATTTTCTTTTTGCATAAATAAAATCACCTCAGAACTGGGAAGTCTTAAAAAATCCCTTTTTTATCATTAGGTCAAACGATATTTTTCATACTGCTTTGTTTATTTTAACCTCGCTGTATAAAGCAGAGTACCTCTCATTAAGAGTTCTGATGAGAACGCCCTTCTGTGTATGTTTGCCTTGGACAAAGTTCACGTTTTGAGATTATTTCTTTAATTTTTTTGTAATTTTATGATTTTTCTCTGTGTTTTTGAGGCTGGTGGAGCATGTGGTGCGCTGACAGTGCTGACAGGCCGCTCTCCTCCAGAGTTATAGTCAGAATGAAAGTAAATACAATGCCCAGGACGGCAATTAAAGGCCAGAGTTTGAGTTATTTTCCCCTATAAACATGCTTTTATCTGTGAAGGGAGTTCAGCATCACTGCAGTAAATTAATCTGTTATCTTTAGAGGTTCTTACGCAGTGGCGACGTGCGGAGTTCAGACTAGTTTAGGGGGGCTTATGTAAGCTTGTATGTGAGGTATGACGATGTTTGTGTGTGCGGACTGGTCTGAACTGCCTCTCTCTGACTGAATGACCTGCAGCTCTGTCCACTCACATCACCGTTAAAGGGAAAGCTCACAGAAAAATGAAAGTCCCTCAGTTTCCGCCTTACCTCAAGTGCAGTCAGTCTGCCTATGGTGCTAACTGCCTGTGTAAATCATCATAAAATCACCCCAAACCATGTGGAGGGGCTCAGTGTCTCTAATAGACTGGATTGTGTGGTTTCTGACTCCGTATGACTCACTGTCATCTATAAACATGGACTGAAGTACATTAGCATCAGTGGCATGGATTCCACAAGATGTTTGAGATTCTTGTCCATGCTGTGAATCTCCCATTCTACCACATCCCAAAGGTGTTCTACTGGATTTAGATCCAGTGGCTGGGAAGACCACAGAAGAACACTGACCTCACTGTCATGTTCACAGAGAAAACTGAAAATGTTACACTGGCATTTATATCAAGATACACAATAGTTTTCTAAGTTATCTGAACCAGTCTGTGCTCGGCCAGGCTTACGTTTGGCCTAATACCTTTTCTCTGAGGTCGTCTGGTCTGACGACAGTGGTTTTTCCCAAGACTCGTTTAACTTGAGGAATGATGCTGTTTTCTGGCTCTGAGGTCTGAAGATGTACTAAAATGTACCTCTCAGCCCCGCCTAGTGCTAATTAACATATATTTGCATGTTGGTCAGTTTTAAAATGAAAAAGTAAAGTGGGAAATGAAAAGCAAATCTCCAGCAGGGGGCGTCGATGTTCGATTGCATTTGCCTTTTCATTCTGACACTTAAAGCGCGTTGATGTTCTGAACTCTGAATCACAAACTGTCACTTTGCCGTAGCTTTATCTATTTTTGAATTTCAGTTTAATTTTGTCAGATATGCAGCCGATTGCTATGAAAAACAAATAAAAATGTAAATATTGCAGTCTGATTTCAGTTTTGACACATATTCTGTTTATAATGAAGAAAAACCAAAGCCAAAGTGAAGCTTGGATTTATCTATTAGCTTTTTTGCTTTTGGCCATGAAATACCAGAATAAGGACTGAAATGACATGACAAATAGCTGTTTTAAATGTATTTCCATTTTTGTCACAAATGACTCGTGCTCATGTGAAAAATGAAATTGCAAATTTAGGCATTTCATTTTTAATTTTGACAGGATATTTGCACAGATGGTTGGAAAAAGAAATTGCAAAAAGTTTGCTGGAGTAACAGGAACAGCTCTTTCCTGGTTCAGGTCTTACCTCACTGATTGCTATCAGTTTGTTAATGTAAACGGTGAATCATCTGTCCTCGCAAAAGTAGGGTGTTCCACAAGGCTCTGTTTTAGGACCTATATTATTCACAATATATACGCTACCACTGGGCACCATTATCAGTAAACACAGCATAAATTTCTACTGCTATGCCGATGACACTCAGTTATATATATCAAATGAACCGGAAGATAAAATAAAAATTTGCAAGATTGAGGACTGTGTAAAAGACATAAAAAACTTGATGTTGAGTAACTTTCTCCTACTTAACTTGGATAAAACACAAGTTCTGCTTCTTGGTCCAAAAGCAGCAAAAAACAAATTGTCTAATTTTACACTTAGTTGCATCAAGCTCATCTGCAAAAAATCCTGGGATGAATTAGAGTGGAGACTGTGAGCCAGGCCTTCTTGTCCAACATCAGTGTCTGACCTCACAAATGTCCTTCTGGAAGAACGGTCAAAAATTCCCATAAACGCACTCCTAACCCTTGTAGAAAGCCTTCCCAGAAGAGTTAAAGCTGTTATAGCTGCAAAGGGTGGGCCGACATCCTATTAAACCCTATTGATTAAGAATGGGATGTCACTCAAGTTCATATGTGTGTGAAGTCAGACGACCGAAAACTTTTGGAAATATAGTGTAGGTGCACTTTGTAGTTCTACAGTTACAGACTGTAGTCCATCTGTTTCTCTGATACTTTGTTACCCTGTTCTTCAGTGGTCAGGACCCCCTTGGACCCTCACAGAGCAGGTGCTATTTGGTTGGTGGATCATTCTCAGCACTGCAGTAACACTGACGTGGTGGTGGTGCGTTAGTGTGTGTTGCGCTGGTCTGAGTGGATCAGATACAGGACTGATGCAGGAGTTTTAAACACCTCAGTGTCACTGCTGGACTGAGAATAGTCCACCAACCAAAAATATCCAGCCAGCAGCGTCCTGTGGGCAGAGTCCTGTGACCACTGATGAAGGACTAGAGGATGACCAACACAAACTGTGCAGCAGCAGATGATCTATCATCTCTGACTGTACATCTACAAGGTGGACCAACAAGGTAGGAGTGTCTAATAGAGTGGACAGTGAGTGGACACACTAACACGCCACCACCTCGTCAGTATTACTGCAGTGTTGAGAATGATCCACCACCCAAATAGTACCTGCTCTGTGAGGGTCCATGGGGGTCCTGACCACTGAAGAAGACGGTAAAAGGGGGCTAACAAACGTATGCAGATAAAGTTTTGGAGACGTATTTACAGAATGGATTTGGGTGACTATTGACTTGTAGTGGTTGCAGTGTTAGCCTAATAGCTCTGCTCCTAAACTGAAGTAGCCAAATTTGGACCCCAAACATGTCTCGGCTGATCAGCTCCTTCTGCGGAAAGTGGAAAACTGCAGATTCGATTTTTACGCTAAACTGTGCCTTTACAGGTCACAGGTCTGGGACCAGACGAGCGCTGGAGGACGAGGAGGCCTGATCTGGCTGCCCACTCTGAAATGTTATGAAGTAATTCAGGAAATCCGCTTCTGTCTGCGGGTGTTTCTTTTAGATTTGTGCCAGCACCGTTGGTCTTAAGCGGGAAAGTCTGTAAGGGGGATTTTACTTAGAACTCAATCAGTCCATCATCTGTCCTGGAGCGAAACGTATCACTTTAAAAGCGCTGCTCATATTTACACAGTTACAGGAAAGAAAGAGAAGCTGGAATATTCCACACGGACGCCGAGGTGTCCTGCTCGCTGTTCCCACCATTGTTGGAAAACTCATGACTGTCGTTTCTGGATAATAAACACGTCAGAAACCTCAAAACAATCCGATCGCTCTCTTCTCCACAATCAGAACCATCTAGAAGCGTCTGACTGCGGTAACATGAGATGCTTGGGCTGTTTGTAGTTCTTCCAAAACACCTGCTGAAATAACAGTCCAGCTACACTAACTGAATCAGTGCAACCAGCTGCGTTGTGTCCCAGAGAGATCGCTATCAGAGCGCCCCCTGCTGTTTACGTTTAAAACTCAGCGTAATGATGAGCTGGAGGTGATGCACATTATAAGCTGTACAGCATGACATGCTGCATTGCCCCCGTATTCATTTGAATTCGGCACAACATCAACAATTCTCATGAATTATTACTAAAATAGTGAAATATAGTTTTTCTGAGTGTCCCCAATGATGTCACTGCCGGAGATCACACGGAGTGAAGCGTTGGAGCCAAATTGAAATGTAGTCTTTACATAAAATGCAATGCATGCATGTCACTACTTTTCTGTAGTAAACAGACATGACCAAGAGCTCAATAGACATGATGAATTCATGTTAAAATGAAAAGCAAATCCTCTATTAATGAAATTTCCAACTTTTTCCAACTTGTATCCCACACAAAAACACTTTCGGTAACACTTTGCTGTAGCGTTCTGTTCATAAGGCTACGGCCCAGTCCCATTTCACGCCTCACCCTTACCACTCAGCACTACCCCTATGCTTTGCGCGTTCTCATCTAGGTGTAGGGTGTCCCAGTTCTTGTTGAGATAGAGGGCTGGGGTGAAGTGTTAGAGCTACATGGAGGATTTTCAGAGAGTCCAAAAACAGTAAGACGGCTGGACAAGAGACCAAAGAAACCCACAAATGTGAGATTTCTCTCTGTTAAAATGACAATAACCACTGTTCTATCATGGTTTAATGTTGTTTCAGTGCATTTTGTTTTTTCTATGTAACAAGCATAAAAAATCACTAATAACATGCTAATGTCTTGGTAGCTAACTAGCTAACTTTCCCGTTCCACCTTAATTAGTCCAGCAGTACTGATGCCTGAAGCGCCAGAATGTAGCTGCTGGTCCATTTAAGGTGGAACGGGAAAATTCGAATGAGAATCTGGAGAATATCCGACTTCAGCTTCATATCACTGAAGAATTAGGGGTGGGTGATAATAAATAATTGCCCCCTCTTTGAAGGCGTATGATGCCCTAAAGCCCAGCAGTGAGGAGCTGAACTTTCCCCTCCTCTGCTGTCACTGCAGACGGGCAGGGTCGCCCACAGAGCAGCGCTAGTAGCTGTTAATGAAGTGATGCTCTTTTTATTTGAGGGTCTCATTTCAGAGGGCAGATCCCAACCACTGCCCTGTAACTCAGTTCCAAGGGGCAACACTCAAAAACAAGGTGTATGGGTAAAAAGAAGAGATGGGATTGGGCCTACATGACACCTGCATAAGCTTGTCATGACAACTGGCATAGCCCTACATAAATGTTCAAAAATGTTCAATTCTAATAGGCGTCATCTCTCATAATAACTACATTAGCTATAGTTATATAACTCAATTCTAAGGATTATGAGAATTCATCTTTTGAGCTTCTGGTGGTGCATTTAGGCCAAAGGAACGCTGAATACTTCATTACACCGCTTTATGTTTCAGTGTTTTGTTCCCACTGAACCATGTGTGTTGTTTTTAACATCTGTTTTGAGAGCGTGTGACTGGATTGTGTGGCTCAGTCGGCCTTATTTACTCAGCCTCTGATGTTTTCCTGTTCGATTTGATCTCTTTCTGTTTATCACCAATCTATGATGCTATGCATTCAAAGGGAAAACCCAGCAAGTTTTTAAAATTCCATTATTACTGAGTGAGGTGTAGACAGAGCGGTTTGGAGTAAAAAACTTCAGTTGCCTTTACAGTGGTGGTGATGGGAACCAGGCGTCGTCATGACTACAACACAGATATAGACTTTTTATTTACCACCCAGAACCACCAGAGAACCTACACGAGTCTTCTGAGTTTATATGGAATGTTGATGATGGAAAATAGTGGAAAATCTGAAAAAAGGCCCCAAAATCGTCTCAAAACTATCATGAAACAATGTCTTTCTGTGAGCTTTCTGTGAGGAGCTTTTAGAGGGGGACATCTGGTTCCTATCACCACCACTGTGAACGGTTCTGACTTGGTAAGTTTATCTAGAACGGAGCGCTTCACACCAAACCCCTCTGAACCGCTCTGTTTATATCTTAAGCACTTAATTATGCAGGAATTTTGAAAAGCTGGGGGAGAGTTCCCCTCCAAGTTTCTCAGTGAGAAAGCGAGAGCAGAAGAGGAAAGAACAAATGTGAAGTAGTGAGAGATGAGTGAGTCAGATTGAAAGCTGGAAGCCCCTAATTGAATTAGACGTGTCGGGGGTCTCTGATGGGGGTGAAATCCTGCCTGACCGTGTGTGAGGTTCATAACAGATGTGTATGAATGAGGCTATAGAGAACAGCCAGGGAGGATCTCTCCGCCGTTAATTGGTCTGATCTGTTCTGCCAGAAACAATTAACTTGACCGTTTCGGAGCTCCAGCCGCTGAGGAGGTCCACAGAGCGTTAAAGGACGAACTCAGCGCTCGGTGGAGGGCAATAAACTCACACGGGAGATAGAAATATGACCAACAGCAAGTTTACTGTGCCAGACATGTTGGCTTATGACTGACGGATGCAAGTTCAGCTAAATTTCGCTTTTAATGTGGTACATTTCCCTCTTCTGCCATTTCCTTTGTCTGCGTCATAACTGTGTGAGGTAGGATTTGGGCTGAAAAATGTAAGTTACATTTACATTTACAGCATTTCGCAGACGCTCTTATACAGAGTGACTTACAGAACGAGCTTTGTCTATCTAGAGAAAGGGTCTTTGTTAGTTACTAATAGGTTAGAGAGAAAGACGGTCCTGAACTCAGATACTGCTAGAAACAATGTTGATACCCAGAGAAAGACAGAGTTAAACACAGAACAGTGCAATACATTACAGTAAGCACTTATCTCAGCTAATGCACTGAACTCACTTAATGCACTCAACTCACTTATTGGTGGAGCTAAACTGCTGTAGCTGAATGGTGGTGCTAAACTACTGTAGCTGAATGGGTGGGGCTAAACTGCTGTAGCTGGACAGGTGGGGCTAAACTGCTGTAGCTGAATGGTGGTGCTAAACTACTGTAGCTGAATGGGTGGGGCTAAACTGCTGTAGCTGGACAGGTGGGGCTAAACTACTGTAGCTGAATGGTGGTGCTAAACTACTGTAGCTGAATGGGTGGGGCTAAACTGCTGTAGCTGGACAGGTGGGGCTAAACTACTGTAGCTGAATGGTGGTGCTAAACTACTGTAGCTGAATGGGTGGGGCTAAACTGCTGTAGCTGGACAGGTGGGGCTAAACTGCTGTAGCTGAATGGTGGAGCTAAACTGCTGTAGCTGAATGGTGGGGCTAAACTGCTGTAGCTGAACAGGTGGGGCTAAACTACTGTAGCTGAATGGTGGAGCTAAACTGATGTAGCTGAATGGTGGAGCTAAACTGCTGTAGCTGAATGGTGGGGCTAAACTACTGTAGCTGAATGGTGGGGCTAAACTGATGTAGCTGAATGGTGGAGCTAAACTGATGTAGCTGAATGGTGGAGCTAATGTAGCGTCGGCCCAAAGGGGGATGGCGCTACTTCCCATGAGCCTCTGCGGCTCCGGTATTGGTTCCTGTTATGTGTAATGTTGGCGCATGTATTTATTAGTTATGTGTTTGGTTATGTGTGTTATGTAGCTTGAGTCCTCCCTTACCGGTTTATGTAGTTGTACTGTATAAGTTGTCACCTGCCGTGTGCGTGTGTTGTATTGTTGTTGATGCCATTCCCTCGTGCGCTGTGTGGATGGTGTGTGACCATTTTACCCATTTGGGTGATTACATTGCTAAGGCATCGAATTAAAAGAGCCTTTTTCTGTCAAAATGGATCGGTTCACTGTCTCTCCCTCCTCCACCACGCCACACTAAACTGCTGTAGCTGAATGGTGGAGCTAAACTGCTGTAGCTGAATGGGAGGGGCTGCCATGTGGATATGTGTTTGGTTGTGACATCACAACCACGATCAAATTAAAGGTCCTGTGTAGTTTGCATGTTTGGTTCTATATAAGGACAGGGAAGTGAATAGTATGTTGTAAATAATTAATAAAAATATCGTTTTTCACTGCCGTGGGCCCTTTAGGATTATGAAAAACATCTGTCCGGTGATGTAGACCCTCCTTGCACAGCGAGACTGTTACCCAAGAAGATTGAAGTGTGTTCGCACGAATGTGTTCTAGCTATTCTAGGAGCAAATTGGGTGTTCTTGTCTCTGTTGTCCCATTTCTCCATCAAATAGAGAGCCTTTGCTGCAAAGCATGTTTTCATACCTGCAGGCTGCAGGGTGTAAAGAACTTTATAGAGCTGTGGCGCTGCAGACTACTGAGATTTTGACCCACCTTGTCCAGCAGAGATGCTTATTCTGGCCTCCATATCTGGCCTGCTCTGTTATTCTTCACTGTGGGTCATCCTCCTGAGGGGTCAGATCAAAGCAGTGCCCCCTGCGGGGCTGGTGATGGAGATAGATTGAATTTTCCCCTTGTGGTAAAATAAACCCTTTCAACTTCTGTTTTGACAACGGTCTTGTATCGGATGATCAAAGCGTCGGAAGGTTTTGACGTGTTGTGGACAGCGGTGGTTCGACGTCGTATCGATCATTCCGACACGTCACCGTGTGAGCGTGGAGCTGCTTTCTGGACCTTCACCTCCGCCGTGTGTGTATTTTTAGAAGGAATGTTAGTTTGGGAGTGGATGGGATTCTTTATGCATCTGTGTCCAGTGCCCACCTTCTGTCTCTTTTTCTTTCTCTTTTTCCCCTTTTCTCTTTGATTCTGTAGATCCTGGCCTAATGCTTCCCAGCTGTGAACGTGTTTTGTACCTAAAGTGAAACGTGTACTGGCTCTGATTCCACATTCATCCGGGAGGCCTTTGCGTTGCACGACTAAGCTGGAGAAATCATACCCAGACATTCAGGCTAGCCGACAAGTTTTAGGGCACCTATCCTCACCAAATATTTTCGATCCTTTAAACTGTGAGAGTCACGTTAATGAACAAGAACTCAGAGTGTTAAAGCAGATCAAAGAAGAACAATAAAAGACAAATGCTTTGAAGCTCCTCTTACTGTATAGCTGCACTTTGTAGTTCTACAGTTACAGACTGTAGTCCATCTGTTTCTCTGATACTCTGTTACCCCCTTTTACCCTGTTCTTCAGTGGTCAGGACCCCCATGGACCCTCACAGAGCAGGTACTATTTGGGTGGTGAATCATTCTCAGCACTGCAGTAACACTGATGTGGTGGTGGTGTGCTAGTGTGTGTTGTGCTGGTACAAGTGGATCAGACACAGCAGCGCTGCTGGAGTTTTTAAACAGGGTGTCTCACTCTATTAGACACTCCTACCTTGTCGGTCCACCTTGTAGATGTAAAGTCAGAGACGACAGCTCATCTGCTGCTGCACAGTTTGTGTTGGTCATCCTCTAGTCCTTCATCAGTGGTCACAGGACGCTGCCCACAGGACGCTGTTGGCTGGATGTTGGCTTAACCTCAGGTTCCCAGTGTGGTCACAGTGGGGCGCAAGTGTGTTGCTACAATGCATTTAGCTTATAAAACACTGAGTGTATTTTCATGCACTTAATAATCCGATAACTGCAGAAAATCAGACTTTGTCAATAATTCAATCAACATGTTTACCTGCACTTGAGTAATCAGATAATGGGGAGACTCCAGGTCTACATGAGTCAGACAGTAATCAGGTAAACTCACAGAAGAAGTGCTGTAAATGTAACATAGAACTCAAGCTTCATGCTGCAGCTTTTTTTTAAAAACATGGCTCCACTTTACATGCAAATATGAACATGCGTCATCTAGAAGATGAGGAATATTTTAATCCTTCATTTCGTAAAAGTATGTATTTGGTTTCAGCGTCGCTCCCAAAGTGCACTGCTCACTTATTTCCGGTACCACCGTCTGTTTTCACACATGCTCAGACTGAGAAATCAGAAAGAAATCAGAGTGAGAGCTCACAGCACTGAGAAATCTGATTACTGACCTAAACTCCAGCCTCTTTATCAGATTCTTAATCGGATTTCTAGACACTAGAGTCTGCTGTTTACATGATCACTTGAATAGTTAGACAACTGCAGAAATCCGCTTATGATCTGATTTTTAAGTGCATGTAAACACACAATTTTGAGTGCATGCAAGCTCTGCTGGATAGCTCCACCTACAGGCCACTGAAACAGGCTAAAGCCATGAACATACCAAATGGAAGTAAAATCTGCCTGACAGAAATGCTGATTCACTAAAATGGAAAAGAAAGTGTAAAATTAACTTGTTTATGTTGAGTTCATCTATGTGAATGTTAACCCCCCAAATTTTCGAAGCTCAGAAGCTTCAGCCACCAAAAACAAGAGAGTGAGCTGTAGAGTCTTCTTTCTGATAAACCTCACTGATCATAACGCTGCTCAGCACTCACAACTGCAAGTAATAAAGCTAGTTAACCAGCTCACGTTAACATTTACTGAACTTTTCCTGCAAAACCACTTCGTATCAGCATCGCTGTCTATTGGGTGGGCTTGTTACTGAACGAGGGTCTTGACTGAACTAAAAGACTGATTGAATATTGAATTTTATACAACAGTTAGTTTCAGCCGAGTGAGCTGATTGGTTGAGAGGCGTTCTGTCTGTGCTGTTATTTCAACATAACATCATAAATACTGTATCACTCTGCTGAGACGCCGTTGCTAAGCAACAACTTCGACAACTGTAGGAGCCATTCGAACATTTTTACTTCTTACTTTGCCATAAACAGAAAACAGACACTGTTAAGATCACATTTGAGCGACAGCCGATTTGGTCCGACTCTGAAGATGAAACGACACTAAATTCACAAACTGTCGTCACCACTGAGCAGCTTTTTGGTCGGCAGCTGTGAAGAACAACCTGGAATCAGCCAGAAATGAACCCAACACCATTCACCAAACTAAACGGGCTGCAAGAAGCTTTACAGACTGGCTGGAACAAAACAACATTAATACTGATCTGTAAAAACTGACCAAACTGAGCTGAACCTGATATTGGGTCAGTTTTATGGCTCAGTCTGATTTGGTCAGACTCTGAAGATCAGACGACACATTTGGTGAAGAAAGTACTAGCTGTGTCTTGGGAATAAAACCGTGCAGCCTCCGTTAGCTACACACCTTTACCAATATTACATTAGAAATCCCGTAGGGGTACTAGCAAAGGTTTTAAGTGGTCATCTGAAACCTGTGGAGATGTTCAGGATGAGCAGATTATGATCATTTCATGCTGTTATCTAAAACCAGACTGGTTGTATATCATAATGGAGAGGGTTCTTGGGGTCCGTATTCAGCTTTACTTGAATTTTAGTGGAAAACTGCTGTGCTTCCTCAGTGTTAGCTGGCTAGGCTCAGCCATTCAGCTACAAACACCACACAGCAGTACCTAGCCCCGCCCTTCAAAACAGAGCATAACCAGTGCCAACATTATGAATTAAATAGCCTGAAATAAACATGAACACTGTTTTCTTTATGTTTTCTTTATTTTTTTAAACTAGATAGAACACAGGCTGCTCTGACGCCGCAATATTATTGAAAAGTTTACATTGGATTGTAATGAATATTCTGTATATCAGTAAAAGGTACAGTAATCAAATACTTTACTGTCTAGAACACAGACTGAATGTAAAGTCAGCAGGAGATGCTCTGCAGTCAGTGTGTAATACATTATGTAAGTCTAGCATTTCCCTCTGGAGGTCCTGCATCAGTCAGAGCGGTTAAGTAACTGTTAAGATGGCTCAGATTACGGCTGAAAAGCTGCTGTAATTGTTTGATGATCGTTATTAGCAGATTATATACAGTGAGATATATACAACAGCTCATAGAGGACATCACATGGGTCAAAGCAACTGTAAGTGTTAAAGTGGCAGCTCTGCAAAATGATCAAATGGACACATTTACCCCATTCAGCATTTACCCCATTCAGAATTTACCCCATTCAGCATTTACCTCGTTCAGCATTTAGCCCATTCAGCATTTACCTCGTTCAGCATTTAGCCCGTTCAGCATTTACCTCGTTCAGCATTTACCCCATTCAGCATTTACCTCGTTCAGCATTTACCCCATTCAGCATTTACCTCGTTCAGCATTTACCTCGTTCAGCGTTTAGCCCATTCAGCGTTTACCCCATTCAGAGTTTACCTCGTTCAGCATTTAGCCCATTCAGCGTTTACCCCATTCAGCATTTACCCCATTCAGCGTTTACCCCATTCAGCGTTTACCCCATTCAGCGTTTACCCCGTTCAGCGTTTACCCCATTCAGCGTTTACCCCATTCAGCGTTTACCCCATTCAGCGTTTACCCCATTCAGAGTTTACCTCGTTCAGCATTTAGCCCATTCAGCGTTTACCCCATTCAGCGTTTACCCCATTCAGCATTTACCTCGTTCAGCATTTACCCCATTCAGCATTTACCTCGTTCAGCATTTACCTCGTTCAGCGTTTAGCCCATTCAGTGTTTACCCCATTCAGAGTTTACCTCGTTCAGCATTTAGCCCATTCAGCGTTTACCCCATTCAGCATTTACCCCATTCAGCGTTTACCCCGTTCAGCGTTTACCCCGTTCAGCGTTTACCCCATTCAGAGTTTACCTCGTTCAGCATTTAGCCCATTCAGCGTTTACCCCATTCAGCGTTTACCCCGTTCAGCGTTTACCCCGTTCAGCGTTTACCCCGTTCAGCGTTTACCCCGTTCAGCATTTACCCCGTTCAGCATTTACCTCGTTCAGCATTTACCTCGTTCAGCATTTACCCCATTCAGCGTTTACCCCGTTCAGCATTTACCCCGTTCAGCATTTAGCCCATTCAGTGTTTACATCGTTCAGCGTTTAACCTGTCACCTATTCTTCATTCTGACTTGTCATTTGAGTGGTTTTTGGTCATGTTGCGCATGTAAACCAGGACAATCACGGACTATAAAGTTACTCCTCCCCCCTGTGAGAATAACATCAACTTTCTCAATATTCTGCCTGGATATGGCGGATGTCCAAAGAAACCTGGGGAGAGTGAACACTTTGAAAGAGGCGGGCCCTGACAACATACCTGGATGGGTGCTTAAGGAATATGCCAATCAGCTGGCCGGCGTTCTCACGGATATCTTCAGCACCTCGCTGAAACAGGCTGTCGTACCAACATGCCACAAACATACCGATGCTTCAAAAACCCACAATCTCCTCCCTCAATGATTACTGCCCTATAGCACTCGCCCCCATCATGATGAAGTGTTTCGAGAGGCTGGTAAAGGAACACATTACCTCCAAACTCCCTCCCACATTCAACCCCTACCAGTTTGCATACCGCCCTAATCGCTCCACAGAGGATGCCACCTCCTCTGCACTTCACCTGAGCTTAGAACACCTGGAAGGAAAGAATACACATGTGCACATGCTGTTTCTGGACTTCAGCTCAGCGTTTAACGCACTCACAAAATCTGATAAGCAAACTGGCCCCCCTTGGCTTCAGCACCCACCTGTGCAACTGGCTTCTGGACTTTCTAACAAATAGACCTCAGTCTGTGCAGGTGGGCAACAACATCTCCAGGGTCATCTTTCTGAGCCCCGGCTCCTCTCAGTACTGCGTCCTGAGCCCACTGCTGTTCACCCTGAGGACCCACGACTGCAGCGCCAGGTCCACCAAAAACCACATTGTGAAGTTTGCAGATGACACAACAGTAGTGGGCCTAATCCAGGACGACAATGACCTGCACTACATAGAGGAGGTGAACTATCTGGTTGACTGGTGTGAAACCAATGACCTGGTCCTGAATTTCGAGAAAACCAAAGACCTCACCGACTTCAGGAGGAGCCAACCCAACCACACACCACTCCTCATCAAGGACACAGCAGTGGCGTCAGTAAACCAAGTTCCTGGGGGTACAGGTGACGGACACTTTGACCCGGTCCACTTACACTGAAGCTCTGGTCAAAAGAGCTCGGCAGTGCATGCAGTTCCTGAGACGGATGAAAAGAGCACACCACCCCCCTCTGATTCTCACCACCTTCTACAGAGGCACTGTAGAGAGTATACTGACCAGTTGGGTCTCTGTCTGGGCAGGAGCCTGCAGCGCCTCTGAGTGGAAGTACCTGCAGAGGGTGGTTAGGACAGCAGAGAAAATTATTGGGACTTCACTTCCTCCCATACAGGATATTGCAAAAAGTCACTGTCTGACCAGATGACCAGAGCTCAGAGCATAAACAGAGACCCCTCCCACCCCCACCTTGGACTGTTCTCGCTGCTGGCCTTTGGAAGGAGGTTCCGAAGCCTTCGAAGTAGAACAGGCAGGTTCCAAAACAGCTTCTTCCCAGACGCCATAAGACGGCTGGACTCTAAATAAAATACTGCTCCAATTCTTTTATGATTACTCCGTACCTGGGAGCTCCAGTGCGATACACTCTCTGTATGTATAATTACTTAAATGTATGGTTTACTGGATTACTGGATTACTTATTATTTTTTCTTTTCTCACCGATCTACTCTGAGCCAATGCAACAAAATTTCATTCTTTTTTTTTTTTTCTTTTTTTTTTTTTTTAACCTGTCATGTCTGGCCATTGCCCTGCGATGGACTGGACTGGCGACCTGTCCAGGGTGTATCCTGCCTTCCGCCCGAAGACTGCTGGGATAGGCTCCAGCATCCCCCCGCGACCCTGACGGAGAAGCGGCTTAGAAAACGGATGGATGGCTGGATGTCTGGCCATTTTTGCAATCGGAATGGTAATCCGAATGCACTGATGTACCAAACATATTTGTTTTCACAAGAAAAAACTCTATAGGTTACTAAAGCCTATTCTTGTTAAAGTTTGTATTTTATTTGTTTGGCCAGGCCTGACAGGCAATAAAAAAGAGGACAGGAAAGAAAGAGAAGAAGGGAGGAAAGAGAAAAAAAAAAGATAATAATAATAATAAATCATAATAATGATAATTAAATAAGTAAATAAATAAATAGAAAAAAAATCATTTAAAAAAATAAATAAAAAAAAGAAAGAGAAAAATCAAATAAAATAAGTAAATAAACAGGCAACTAAATAAAAAAAAAAAAAAATAAAAATAAAAAAAGAGAGGGGACAAAAACAATTATACAGATATACATACATGTACATATTCACATATCTATACATATACATATATACACCCAGACATAATTCTACTATTTGCTGCTACATACATACACATGTTTACATAACAAAATTTCATTCTAATGCGCACTGTATGGTGTAAATTTGAATGACAATAAAGTCTGTCTAAGTCTTAACCTCATAGCTCCAGTGCTGAAAGTGTGAGATTTTTTTACTGAACTCTTGCCTTAAAACCAGAGTCCAGCAGATGTGATTATTATTTCCTCTCTAAGTCTGAGCAGGAAGTCTAATCTGAGTGCTCTATCAGAGCGAGGATGGAGGCATTTGCGTTTTCAGCGGGTTTCTGTGTTTGCCTCCTTTTATCATGCTCTCCTATCTGCAGTATCAAATGAACAGGGCCTGATTGTCTGGATGGAGCCTCCACACTGTTTGACCTGTTGACGTAGCTGGAGTTCTGCTGAGAGAGTGATTCTGCTGAAGAGGGGAACACCGACCGGAGGAGAACCAGATCAGCTTACTATCTGACTGGAAAGAAACCTGCAACCCTGAAATTCAGTGTAAAGGCTTTTTTAATTTCAGTAAGTAGTATTTCTGGCTCAGAGGGGTTTGGTGTGAAACGGTTCAGTGGTGGTGATAGGAACCAGGTGTCGCCATGACTACAACACAGATATAGACATTTTATTTACCATCCAGAACCACCAGAGAACCTACACGAGTCTTCTGAGTTTATATGGAATGTTGATGATGGAAAATAGTGGAAAATCTGGAATAATCAGTCTTCTTTGGGGACTATTTTCCCGCACAGCGCCCTGCATGTATCCCTCCACCATGAATGGTGTTTAAGTTCTCTAAACTATCATAAAACAGCGTCTCAGTCATCAGGCAGTGAATTCAGAACCATTTCATGTAGGAACTTTCTGTGAGGAGCTTTTAGAGGGGGACGTCTGGTTCCTATCACCACCACTGTGAACAGCTCTGACTCGGTAAGATTATCTAGAACAGAGCATTTCACACCAAACCACTCTGAACCGCTCTATTTACATCTGAACCAGTTAATTATGCAGAAATTTTGAAAAATTCCTGCTTACCTCTTAGAAGTTTCCAGCGATAACAAAAGCATGCCTTTAATTTAATGTTAATTTCGACTTGTAGCTCCTTGAAGTCTTGTTTTGTAAGAAACAGTTGCTCGTTCACACACACACACACACACACACACACACACACACACACACACACACACACACACACACACATTTTCTAAACCACTTATCCTTCTCGGTCGCAGGGGGAAGCTAGAGCCTATCCCAGTACTCAATGGGTGGAAGGCAGGAAACACCCTGGACAGGTCAACAGTCCATCACAGGGCAGACAGACACACACATTCAAACCACGGGACAATTTATGTCCAATTGGCCTGACTGCATGTCTTTGGACTGTGTGAGGAAACCCATGCAGACACTGGGAGAACATGTAGGTATAAAGTGGCATGAACTGGCCGCTTGAGTGATGCTGTACTGTGGCTATGAGGGCACCTGAACCAGGGAGCTGATTGATGTGGCATTGCAGATACATGGCTGCTGGGCCGGCTGCTCGGATTACTGCAGCTGTGGGGCTGCCTGGAGATGCTGTATCGGATCTATGTGGCTGTCAGGGCCGGCCTGGTCTGGTGCTGTTCAGCTGCAGGAAAACTACCTCAACGAGGCTTCCTACACTGGCTACCAGTGTGGTGTACCATATTTCCGGAGTGAGACTCTCCCCAAAGTCTCACTCTAGCAAAGTGACTGTATACTGTGGACAAGGGTGTGTGTACTGTGTTGTTTTATTTATTGTTGATTATGTACACTGTATCCTTGTTTCTACACTCATTGTCCATTTTATCAGCTCCACTTACTGTATAGCTGCACTTTGTAGTTCTAGTTACAGACTGTAGTCCATCTGTTTCTCTGATACTTTGTTACCCCCTTTTACCCTGTTCTTCAGTGGTCAGGACCCCCATGGACCCTCACAGAGCACGTACTATTTGGGTGGTGGATCATTCTCAGCACTGCTGTAACACTGCCATGGTGGTGGTGTGTCAGTGTGTGTTGTGCTGGTCTGAGTGGATCAGACACAGCAGTGCTGCTGGAGTTTTTAAACTCCTCAGTGTCGCTGCTGGACTGAGAATAGTCCACCAACCAAACATATCCAGCCAACAGCGTCCTGTGGGCAGCGTCCTGTGACCACTGATGAAGGACTAGAGGATGACCAACACAAACTGTGCAGCAGCAGATGAGCTGTCGTCTCTGACTCTACATCTACATGGTGGACCCACAAGGTAGGAGTGTCTAATAGAGTGGACAGTGAGTGGACACAGTGTTTAAAAACTCCAGCAGCACTGCTGTGTATGATCAGTGCATTTTGTAATTTTATTTTCTATTTTTTTTTGTAAAGCATCCTTGACTTTGAGAAAAGCGCAATGTAAATTGAGCTTCTTATTTTTTATTATTATGTCTAAAACTCAGATGTGCTTTGGAAAAACATTAATAGACTAACTTTAATGAACACTTAAATTATAAATATAAAAATGTACAGTATCGTTTGATATGTGCTTTCTAAGGTGCAGTACTCAGTAACCCGGTCTGACCAGTTAAAGGATGTTTTATTGTGGTGGCTGACCATTAGAGGGCTGTAAGAGTTTATTACATGTCCAGAGAAACCGAGTCCTGTTCTGTTCTCCTAGAGGGCTCTTAATTTAAAAACAGCTGGAGGTGATTGATGTTGCAGTGGCAGTTTTGTGGTGTGTTCATTTCTCTCAGTGATGCTGTACAGCTCTTGTGTGCAGTATAAATTCTGATCTGTCTGCTGCTTCATGAAGCTCAGAATGTAAAGAATGTATGGTGTATTATTAATGCACTAAGTAATCAAATACCGTGCTATCTAGTGTACAGCAGTGAATAGCATGACTGTGAAGCTAACAGTGAGGGAGGTGCTAAAGGCTGTGGAGGCCCATTGTGTGTACTTTATTTACAGTCAGTTCCATAAATATTTAGATGCTGATAATGTTATTCCTATTTCTGCCACAGCATAGTGAATTAAATAACGTATTAAATAACAGCTCACAGTGCAGACTTTTACAGCATTTGGCAGACACTCTTATCCAGAGCAACTTACAGTGTGATTATTTTACACAGGAAGGTGAAGGTGGTCTTAGGAGTCTTGCCCAAGGACTCTTATTGGTATAGTGTAGGGTGTTTACCCAGGTGGGGATTGAACCCCAGTCTATAGCATAGAAGGCATATATGTTACCTACTATACTACACCAACCACTACCCACTTCACTACACCAACCACTACCCACTACACTACACCAACCACTACCCACTACACTACACCAACCACTACCCACTACACCAACCACCACCCACTACACCAACCACTACCCACTACACTATACCAACCACTACCCGCTACACTACACCAACCACTACCCACTTCACTATACCAACCACTACCCACTACACTACACCAACCACTACCCACTTCACTACACCAACCACTACCCGCTACACTACACCAACCACTCCCCGCTACACTACACCAACCACTACCCGCTACACTACACCAACCACTACCCACTTCACTATACCAACCACTACCCACTACACTACACCAACCACTACCCACTTCACTACACCAACCACTACCCACTTCACTACACCAACCACTACCCACTACACTACACCAACCACTACCCGCTACACTACACCAACCACTACCCGCTACACTACACCAACCACTACCTGCTACACTACACCAACCACCACTACCTGCTACACTACACCAACCACTACCCGCTACACTACACCAACCACTACCCACTACACTACACCAACCACTACCCACCACTACCCATTACACTCTACCAACCTTGAGCTTGAGTTGAATTAAATCTAAATTGGGTGAACGGTGTAGGAATTATTACTATTTTCCAGAGGTGGACGAAGTACACAAGTCATGTACTCGAGTTAAAGTAGAGACACCGAGGTAAAATATTACTCCAGTAAAAGTAGAAGTTCCTCCCTTTAGACCTCCACTTGACTAAAAGTACAAAGGTATTTGCCTTCAAATGTACTTAAGTATCGAAAGTAAAAGTACTAAAACATTCATTATGGCTCTGATGTCCTGTTATCCATCCATCCATCCATCCATCCATCCATCCATCCATCCATCCATTTTCTAAGCCGCTTCTCCCTCAGGGTTGCGGTGATGTCCTGTTATCATTTTTATAACAAGAATCGCTTCATGAACTCATTTCAGTGCATTTTTGGTGCTCTGGCTTTGCGCTTCTTTCGTTTTGACGTGTTACGTTTTTATAGACACAGAAACCAAAAGGAACGACAGATTTCTCAAAATGTAGTGGAGGAAAAAGTCAGATATTAGACTCTGAAATGTAGTGGAGTGAAAGGAAAAAGCCCAGAATGGAAAAACTTCAGTACAGATACATGAAAAAAGTACTCAAGTACAGAAACTAATTACATTTACTCAGTTACTGTCCACCACTGCTGTTTTCACACAGATCCACCATTTTTAGGCCCCCAGTAAGTAATTGGACAGATGGCTGCTCTGCTATTCCATATCCATGTGTGTGTTATTGAAGTAAGCAGATAAAAGATCATTTGATGTGGTGATGCCGGTTAGCGTCTCCTCCAAGCGTGTTCAGCTGTGCAATGATGTTGCGTGAGCAACAGTTCAAAAAAATGTGCTGGCTTCACAGGACTTGGAGGAAGACTGAGACCGTTACACTCCTAGAACTGGTGGCATTGTGTGTCTGAGGGAGTCCGAACTAGTGGGTGGAATTGGAGGCGGCTAAATTGGGGAGAAAATTGGTCAATTGATTTCATTTTGATTTCCTTTTGGAATCTGTTTTTGTTAACCCTCAATATACAGTCTATCGCTTCCCTGCCAGTGATAGAAAAAAGTAAAAACTCAACTATAAAAAAATAACTAAAAGATAAAAATCTACTATTTTTATATTCTTAAAAAGAAAGAACACATACTAAAACACCAAAAGGACCTGAAGGACCATGGATTCCATGTGATGGATGACAGAAGAAATCTTTCCCTGGTTAAGAAACAGTTAAACACCCACAAGAAGGTCAGCGTATCTATGTCAAAATCAAAAATCAAGAGAAGACCTTCACCAGAGTGAACACAGATGTAAGCCTCAAAAACAAGAAGGCGAGATTAGAGTTTGCCACAAAACAACTAAACAAGCCTGAACAACATGTTATGGAGATGAGACAGATGAGAGATGATGATAAACTTGTACCAAAATGATGGAAAGATAAGAGCAGAAGGGAAGGAACTGCTTATGATCCCAAGCATAATGCATTATGTGTCTAGCATGGTGGAGGTAGTGTTATGGTGTGGTCATGTGGGGCTGCCAGTGGAACTGGTTCCCTTGTATTTATTGAGCATTTGACTGCTGACCAAAGCAACAGGATGAAGTGTGTATAGCTATATTATATCTGCTCAGATTCAGCCAAATGCTTCAAAACTCACCGAACGGTGCCTGACAGTGCAAAACATACTGCGAAAGCAACCAAATCCAGTCAAGCATGCATGTTACTTACTGAAGGTAAAATCACTCCAAAACCATCAGGATCTGAAGATCTGCAGCAAATCTGCAGATAAGGCCTGGCAGAGCATCACCAGGAAAGACAGAGGAAATAAAGACGCTTAATAAAAGATCAAAAATAATACAACAAGCAAAACACACCTGACTCAACTAATTAGCTCAATATCAAACACTCCTGTGGATTCAGGTGGATTAGATCAGACTGTGGAGGATAAACACATTAGACTGTGTTTTAGGAGGCTGGTCTGTCTGACCACACATGGGCCGGGGGGGCGGAATCAGAGGAGCCAGAGGTCGGGGGGGAGGGGTTGCAGAACGAGGTGGAAGGGCAGATACAGCCAAAAGCCTGGTGGGTGCGTATGAGTCTTCTGTCTGTGTAGAGCTGTCAGTAATCATATCTGTAACCAGAAGCATATATAAGGATTTTTCACCTCTAAACCTCTCGTCTAGCATGTCAGTGTTCTTGCTTTGCTCTTCTTTTGTTTTGACATGTTCTGTTTTTTTATACACACAGAAACCAAAAGGAACGACAGATTTCTCAAAATGTAGGAGGAAAAGTCAGATATTAGACTCTGAAATGTAGTGGAGTGAAAGGAAAAAGGCGCCCAGAATGGAAGAACTGCAGTACAGATACACCAAAAAATACTTAAATAGAGAAACCAATTACATTTACTCAGTTACTGTCCACCACTGATAAAGTGGATAAATGCACTGGAAGTATATTAAACAACAAAAAGAACGGTGTCTGAAACTTCTTTCTCTAGTGAGTGATGATCATAAATGAAAGAGGTAGGTTTGTTATGTTGTTGTCCACAGTCCCTGCAGCCTAATCACAGCCATATCCTTCCACGATCAGCACTCGCCCACAGACCCGTAACGCCCATCTGTTCTCTGCAGGCTGATGGACTCTGTGATTGTGTGCATGTGTTATTTTTTTTGGCCAGATGTTTGTGCACATACCCTGCCCAGCAGACGTTTGTGGAGACCTCACCTTCTTTTGTAATGACTTGTTGCGTAATGTTTGACTTTCATTGTTAAATTTCCAACAAAGTAAAAAAAAAAAAAAAACACTGCCTGTACAGGTTTAGTTTATCTTAAAGCAGCTCAGTGCCGAGGCTTCCCTTCTATTAATGCTCATCATTCAGCTTCATCTTCATCAAAGCATCTGGGTCATTCTACAGAAAGAGTCCCCTTTGGTGTCCCTACTGTTTACAGATAAATTACACTTATAAAACATGTCTGGGTTACAATTTATTTATATTTTAGAATAAAAATAGTAAGTTATTTTAACAATTACACCTTCTTGAGCCTCAATTTAGCAATATTGGTTTTTAAATCAATCATATTGAACTCCAATCACCATAGAAGAGCCCGTCCTCACAGTCGTGTGTGAAGACTGAGGCCACGTTTTGAGCAAAAAAACAAGCTTTTCTGCAATTTTAACTGCAATAATCTCTACATGACTGTGAAAGATATGATTTAAATAACAAAGAAAACAAACAGCAAATAAATATTCTAAAATATGTAATGAAGGTTCCCAGGAGTCGTGTCACTGGTGTTACTGCATAACAAAAAACTCTTATTTTGAAATAAAAGTCACACCGATGACGTCACTCGACCTCCTTTGACCGTTTTCTGAGGATCTATGAAGAAAAGCTCATGGTGAGTCCACTGTGTCTCTCAGTTCTCAGAGGTTTTCTCATTCAGCTCATGATCTCATATGAAGCTCTTAGCTGACGTCACTGGTGTGACCGACTTTATTCTGAGGTAACTATGAAAAAATAGAACACAAACGGACTAAATTCCATGTTTTAGTGGATGTTCCGTGATGGACAGCGTGTGGTTTGATGTTCTGTAGCATACATTGTTCATTAAAAACGTCTCTGGTGTTTCCTTTATTATGTGGATCAGTAACACCAGTGACTCCTATAGATAGAAAAGTGGACGTCTCTGCAGAATGACCCTCTTGGTATGAAGATCAGGTTTATTAAGACTGATATGACAGTTTTCTCATTCAAACTGTGGTTAAAAGCTCATTTTGAAAACAAAGATGAGGTTTGACTGCTGATGAGTGACATTACAACAAGTGGGCGTGGCTTTCAGCTTTATTCCCAGCTGAGCCTCTTCACTGTCAGACCTAAACAGTGTCCTGTTTAAATAAAGATCCACTGCATCAAAAACAGTTTGAGAAGCCAAGCATCCCCAGACTTTTGAGGGTCGGTGTAGACTCACCCACAGAGGAGATCTGAGGTAAACAGGCCGATGATTGTTGTGGTGGAAACATTGTCCATCCACGCCTGCTGTTCTCTCTGTTTCTTTCTTTATTTTATTTGTTAATTTCTTCCTGGTTTACAGCCATAAATCTCCCACTCTAGTTTCCACCCCCCACCAACAGCTCTTTCTCTCTCTCTCTCTCTCTCTCTCTCTCTCTCTCTCTCTCTCTCTCTCCTCTCCCCTTTTCTGCCTGTCTTCTCAGTTTATTTCCTGACTCTTTTTTCTCATTTTTTTATTGCTCCTTGTGTCATTTCTTTCTTACTTCATTTCGTTCTTGCTTTCTTTCTCTCTTTCTTTCATTTCCTCGAATTAATAATGACACCATCCTTTCAGCAAGTTCAGGACAGATTTCTCAAATATGTCATCGTCTTTCTGAAGATATATCAACTGTACAACCGTACATTCATCTCAGAAGAAGCTTTGTCTTCTATTGCAAACAGCACTTCTTATTTCAGTGATTTTTTTATTTGCATAAATGTTGGTACAATTCCAGCTTTGGTTTCCATGGCTACGTCATTAAAACCCCAGATAAACTCAGTTCAGGGTTTTCAGGTATCTCTTGTTAACCAAAACATGCATGTCTGACAACTTCCAGTGTCCAAATAATGACTGATGGATTTTGCCAAAAACGGGACAGTTTTTTCAGTCCTGCTCCCACCCGCTCCCGCAGAAATTTGGAACTATTTCTCCCACTCCTGCCCGCAGCTGAAATGATGTCTCCTTCTCCCACCTGTGCAGTTCCGTCAAGGTGAGCTGACATGCAATATCTGACAGTCTATTCACAAATACATTATTCTCTGCTAAAATAACACGGCAGTCGTGGTCAATACGCTCTCTCTGAGGAACTTCACCAAACGCAGTTTATTCACCATTTAAACACAGAGCAGGAATTAAACCAGTGAGCCATTATTTTTGGGGTTTTGCTGGGCAGCTATGGCCGTCGGCCTGAAGGCTCCACCATCTCTTTAACGCCTGATTCACACATGCTGCCTCTGCGTGGTGTGAGTGATGTGGCAGGAAATATAAGTAAATGGTCACATCGGTCACACTGCTCAATAAATATATCATTTCTAAAAGTGCGCGGTATGTTTGTTTATCCTCGACAGCATTCTGACTTCTGATTAGGCAAAAGGTTCGAGGCTGGTTGTCCAACCGGGAAATCTGGCTCCAGTACGGAATGTGTAACTAGTATTTTGTCATGAATTCTTCTTCTATCTTCTGTTTGTCATTGATTTTTATGGCTTATTTCAGTGTATTTAGCTGCATGACTTGCGGAAAGACTACCCTGGGTCTATTTTCTAAACACTGCAGCACTTCAGTGTGGTGCCTGGGACGTCGCACACACAGCCTGTTTGAAAGCGCTGACCACTTAACATGGGCGTCGAAATGAAAAGCAAGACTTTCAGACGTAGTATGTGTGAATCAGACCTATGAGAATTTGTATGTTTTTCATGTGATCGGTTGTTCGAGAATGACTGACTGCACTGCTTTTAAATGTGTTCCCTACAGTCTCGATGTTCGAGTCTGAGAAACAGCTAACTAGCAAGCAAACAATGGCATCTGAGTGATAACAATGACTGCAGTTCTGATAACAGTGTAGCTCTACTTTAGTCTGGGTGGATTGGACTAAGTGTTGTGAATCAGACACACTCATTAGAATATTAGGCCACACCCAGGCCATTCTGTGACCGGTCTGAAGTTGTATTTTAATATTTCTGTCTTTTTTTTCATTCAGTGTCACAATTGGCCCCCTCAGTCCTGTCCATGTGTTCATGCTGTGTTTAAGTCTAGTCCACGTGATTTCTTTGTTTTGATCCCCAGTCTGGCCCCTTGTTTTGTAACTCCGCCCCTGATTGTTTCTGCCTGTGTCCTGTTACCCCTTGTGTATTTAAGCCCTGTGTTTGCCCCTTGTGTTTACTGGTCTTTGATGTATGTGCTGTTTGTATTGTTTGAAGTGTTTTAGTCTTGTTTGAGGTTCTGTTCATTATTGTCATGTCTGTGATCTCGGACATTGTCATGTCCGAGATCTCTCCGTGTTGGCTATATGAACCTGGACTGTTCCGACTACAACCCTGGATTTGCTCAAAATAAATCTTGCTTTACTCAGCACATGCGTCCACATCATTGCTCCACGTTACATTCAAACTTTGCTGTAAATGCTGATGCTTATTAAAATACTATATTTTATTAAACATTTTCATATATTACACTGTGTTCACTGGAACTTTAATACAGATTTACGGCTGTTATGCATACAGAGTGTATTGTGTAAATGACTCCCACTGTGTGGGTTCCTATATAGAGCCTGTTCTGCAGTGAAACTGGTAATTTGGTTGATCGGTAGGTGTGTGTTTGTGTTGGAACCCCTCTGAGATGGGTTTGTTTTCACTGCCGTGTGTGTTTGAGTCACGTTTGCTCGTTTGTTTTGGTTCAGAGAAGCTTCGGCTTCCAGACTGAAGCAAGTCTGAATTCCAGAGTGTGTGTGGACGACCAAAGAGCTACAAACTGAACACACACACACACACACACACACACACACACAAACATTCTGTTCCTGTTCCATCTTATTATAAATCTATCAAACCGACTGGCCTCCAAGGAAACTAAGTGTTACATAATTCTCCTCAGCTTTCAGATTAACACCGTCCACCAAACGATTACAGACTTTTTCGTAATGTTTTTAATACAAATCATCTTTGTCAGCTTCTACTAATTGACCATAATAAAGCTAATCATGTTTATTTAGAAGTAAACAACA
This sequence comes from Pygocentrus nattereri, assembly GCF_015220715.1. NCBI lineage: Eukaryota > Metazoa > Chordata > Actinopteri > Characiformes > Serrasalmidae > Pygocentrus > Pygocentrus nattereri. Next base: position 12,614,620 of record NC_051227.1, read on the forward strand.
AGTCATATGAGTAAACATACCAAAGGCCATGCCCATGTTCTCGCCATGTTATGATGTCAGCACTCAAACCTTTCCAGGTGTTTAAAGCACCTTTAGACCAAAAGAGTTTCAATATATGAGGTTTATATGATAGTTTGGAAAAGAAACCTGTCCAATCCTAAAACGGCTCTTCATACCAAGAAGATACTTTGATGAAAATGAAGCTGTGAGTTAAAGATAAACATACACAAAGCATCAGGAGCTGATTTATGATCAAGTATATCGCTGCTGTTGGAACAAAACCTCGTATCTCCAAAATGGTAACTTTACAGGAGAAGGAAAAAAACATACCTTACTTTTAATGTAAGTCAATGGAAGCAGAAGTTTTTCCAAGTCATTTAAGGCTCTTTCTGCTTGTTCATTCATCATGAAATTGATATGCAATGTAAAGGACAACAGGAATTTTCCGATTATATCAAAAACTGAAAAACGACAAAAATGGAGATACAAGGTTTTCTTCCCGACAGCAGTGATATGTTCATTTTATCCACCTTATTTTTCATGTCACCACTGAGTTTTGAGATTGAGGCAGAAATATCTGGTTAGGGAACAGTTCATTACTGTATTTAGCGAAAACAGTGATAACATGTCAAGTTATGCTTTTATCCCAAAAGCTGGAAAGTAGAAAGCTAACAGGCTGACAGGCTAAAGCTACAATAATATAGGAAAGACTTCAGGATCAAGCTTTTAAAGAAGGATTTCTTAAAAACTGGCATTTACAAAGAAAATTTTGCCGCATTTGCCGCATTTAAATTAGAGCTGATGTCAAAATTTGATACAGTGCAGAGCTAACAATGATAACTTGATGCTAACATACCATGGTGAAAATAAGAACAACACGACTCAGTTTATATCACAATACCTACATTTAGAGCCGGTTGTTCATTCAGCCTAATGAGAAACTGTAGAACAGACTCAGTTTATATCACAATACTTACATTTAGAGTCGGTTATTCATTCAGTCTAATGAGAAACTGGAACAGACTCAGTTTATATCACAATACCTGCATTTAGAGCCGGTTATTCATTCAGTCTAATGAGAAACTGTAGAACAGACTCTGTTTATATCACAATACCTACATTTAGAGTCAGTTATTCATTCAGTCTAATGAGAAACTGTAGAACAGACTCAGTTTATATCACAATACCTACATTTAGAGTCGGTTATTCATTCAGCCTAATGAGAAACTGTAGAACAGACTCGGTTTATATCACAATACCTACATTTAGAGCCGGTTATTCATTCAGTCTAATGAGAAACTGTAGAACAGACTCGGTTTATATCACAATACCTACATTTAGAGTCGGTTATTCATTCAGCCTAATGAGAAACTGTAGAACAGACTCAGTTTATATCACAATACCTATATTTAGAGCCAGTTATTCATTCAGCCTAATGAGAAACTGTAGAACAGACTCAGTTTATATCACAATACCTACATTTAGAGTCGGTTATTCATTCAGTCTAATGAGAAACTGGAACAGACTCAGTTTATATCACAATACCTACATTTAGAGTCGATTATTCATTCAGCCTAATGAGAAACTGTAGAACAGACTCAGTTTATATCACAATACCTACATTTAGAGCCGGTGATTCATTCAGTCTAATGAGAAACTGGAACAGACTCAGTTTATATCACAATACCTACATTTAGAGTCGGTTATTCATTCAGCCTAATGAGAAACTGTAGGACAGACTCAGTTTATATCACAATACCTACATTTAGAGTCGGTTATTCATTCAGTCTAATGAGAAACTGTAGAACAGACTCGGTTTATATCACAATACCTACATTTAGAGTCGGTTATTCATTCAGCCTAATGAGAAACTGTAGAACAGACTCAGTTTATATCACAATACCTACATTTAGAGTCGGTTATTCATTCAACCTAATGAGAAACTGTAGAACAGACTCAGTTTATATCACAATACCTACATTTAGAGTCGGTTATTCATTCAGCCTAATGAGAAACTGTAGAACAGACTCGGTTTATATCACAATACCTACATTTAGAGCCGGTTATTCATTCAGTCTAATGAGAAACTGTAGAACAGACTCGGTTTATATCACAATACCTACATTTAGAGTCGGTTATTCATTCAGCCTAATGAGAAACTGTAGAACAGACTCAGTTTATATCACAATACCTATATTTAGAGCCAGTTATTCATTCAGCCTAATGAGAAACTGTAGAACAGACTCAGTTTATATCACAATACCTACATTTAGAGTCGGTTATTCATTCAGTCTAATGAGAAACTGGAACAGACTCAGTTTATATCACAATACCTACATTTAGAGTCGATTATTCATTCAGCCTAATGAGAAACTGTAGAACAGACTCAGTTTATATCACAATACCTACATTTAGAGCCGGTGATTCATTCAGTCTAATGAGAAACTGGAACAGACTCAGTTTATATCACAATACCTACATTTAGAGTCGGTTATTCATTCAGCCTAATGAGAAACTGTAGGACAGACTCAGTTTATATCACAATACCTACATTTAGAGTCGGTTATTCATTCAGTCTAATGAGAAACTGTAGAACAGACTCGGTTTATATCACAATACCTACATTTAGAGTCGGTTATTCATTCAGCCTAATGAGAAACTGTAGAACAGACTCAGTTTATATCACAATACCTACATTTAGAGTCGGTTATTCATTCAACCTAATGAGAAACTGTAGAACAGACTCAGTTTATATCACAATACCTACATTTAGAGTCGGTTATTCATTCAGCCTAATGAGAAACTAGAACAGACTCAGTTTATATCACAATACCTACATTTAGAGTCGGTTATTCATTCAGTCTAATGAGAAACTGTAGAACAGACTCAGTTTATATCACAATACCTACATTTAGAGTCGGTTATTCATTCAGCCTAATGAGAAACTGTAGAACAGGCTCAGTTTATATCACAATACCTACATTTAGAGTCGGTTATTCATTCAGCCTAATGAGAAACTAGAACAGACTCAGTTTATATCACAATACCTACATTTAGAGTCGGTTATTCATTCAGTCTAATGAGAAACTGTAGAACAGACTCAGTTTATATCACAATACCTACATTTAGAGTCGGTTATTCATTCAGCCTAATGAGAAACTGTAGAACAGACTCAGTTTATATCACAATACCTACATTTAGAGTCGGTTATTCATTCAACCTAATGAGAAACCATAGAACAGACTCAGTTTATATCACAATCCCTACATTTAGAGTCGGTAATTCAATCAGCCTAATGAGAAACTGTAGAACAGACTCGGTTTATATCACAATACCTACATTTAGAGTCGGTTATTCATTCAGCCTAATGAGAAACTGTAGGACAGACTCAGTTTATATCACAATACCTACATTTAGAGTCGGTTATTCATTCAGTCTAATGAGAAACTGTAGAACAGACTCGGTTTATATCACAATACCTACATTTAGAGTCGGTTATTCATTCAGCCTAATGAGAAACTGTAGAACAGACTCAGTTTATATCACAATACCTACATTTAGAGTCGGTTATTCATTCAACCTAATGAGAAACTGTAGAACAGACTCAGTTTATATCACAATACCTACATTTAGAGTCGGTTATTCATTCAGCCTAATGAGAAACTGTAGAACAGACTCAGTTTATATCACAATACCTACATTTAGAGTCGGTTATTCATTCAACCTAATGAGAAACTGTAGAACAGACTCAGTTTATATCACAATACCTACATTTAGAGTCGGTTATTCTTCAGCCTAATGAGAAACTGTAGAACAGACTCAGTTTATATCACAATACCTACATTTAGAGCCGGTTATTCATTCAGTCTAATGAGAAACTGTAGAACAGACTCAGTTTATATCACAATACCTACATTTAGAGCCGGTTATTCATTCAGTCTAATGAGAAACTGTAGAACAGACTCGGTTTATATCACAATACCTACATTTAGAGTCGCTTATTCATTCAGTCAATGAGAAACTGTAGACCAGACTCGGTTTATATCACAATACCTACATTTAGAGTCGGTTATTCATTCAGTCTAATGAGAAACTGTAGAACAGACTCAGTTTATATCACAATACCTACATTTAGAGCCGGTTATTCATTCAGTCTAATGAGAAACTGTAGAACAGACTCGGTTTATATCACAATACCTACATTTAGAGTTGGTTATTCATTCAGCCTAATGAGAAACTGTAGAACAGACTCGGTTTATATCACAATACCTACATTTAGAGTTGGTTATTCATTCAGTCTAATGAGAAACTGTAGAACAGACTCGGTTTATATCACAATACCTACATTTAGAGTCGGTTATTCATTCAGTCTAATGAGAAACTGTAGAACAGACTCGGTTTATATCACAATACCTACATTTAGAGTCGGTTATTCATTCAGCCTAATGAGAAACTGTAGAACAGACTCAGTTTATATCACAATACCTACATTTAGAGTCGGTTATTCATTCAACCTAATGAGAAACTGTAGAACAGACTCAGTTTATATCACAATACCTACATTTAGAGTCGGTTATTCTTCAGCCTAATGAGAAACTAGAACAGACTCAGTTTATATCACAATACCTACATTTAGAGTCGGTTATTCATTCAGTCTAATGAGAAACTGGAACAGACTCAGTTTATATCACAATACCTACATTTAGAGTCAGTTATTCATTCAGCCTAATGAGAAACTGTAGAACAGACTCAGTTTATATCTCAATACCTACATTTAGAGTCAGTTATTCATTCAGCCTAATGAGAAACTGTAGAACAGACTCTGTTTATATCACAATACCTACATTTAGAGTCGGTTATTCATTCAGCCTAATGAGAAACTGTAGAACAGACTCAGTTTATATCACAATACCTACATTTAGAGTCGGTTATTCATTCAGCCTAATGAGAAACCGTAGAAGAGACTCAGTTTATATCACAATACCTACATTTAGAGCCGGTTATTCATTCAGCCTAATGAGAAACTGTAGAACAGACTCCGTTTATATCACAATACCTACATTTAGAGTCGGTTATTCATTCAGCCTAATGAGAAACTGTAGAACAGACTCGGTTTATATCACAATACCTACATTTAGAGTCGGTTATTCATTCAGTCTAATGAGAAACTGTAGAACAGACTCAGTTTATATCACAATACCTACATTTAGAGCCGGTTATTCATTCAGCCTAATGAGAAACTGTAGAAAAGACTCAGTTTATATCACAATACCAACATTTAGAGTCGGTTATTCATTCAGTCTAATGAGAAACTGTAGAACAGACTCGGTTTATACCACAATACCTACATTTAGAGTCGGTTATTCATTCAGCCTAATGAGAAACTGTAGAACAGACTCAGTTTATATCACAATACCTACATTTAGAGCCGGTTATTCATTCAGCCTAATGAGAAACTGTAGAAGAGACTCAGTTTATATCACAATACCTACATTTAGAGTCAGTTATTCATTCAGTCTAATGAGAAACTGTAGAAGAGACTCAGTTTATATCACAATACCTACATTTAGAGTCAGTTATTCATTCAGTCAAATGAGAAACTGTGGAACAGACTCAGTTTATATCACAATACCTACATTTAGAGTCGCTTATTCATTCAGTCTAATGAGAAACTGTAGACCAGACTCGGTTTATATCACAATACCTACATTTAGAGTCAGTTATTCATTCAGCCTAATGAGAAACTGTAGAACAGACTCAGTTTATATCACAATACCTACATTTGGAGTCGGTTATTCATTCAACCTAATGAGAAACCATAGAACAGACTCAGTTTATATCACAATCCCTACATTTAGAGTCGGTTATTCATTCAGCCTAATGAGAAACTGTAGAACAGACTCGGTTTATATCACAATACCTACATTTAGAGTCAGTTATTCATTCAGCCTAATGAGAAACTGTAGAACAGACTCAGTTTATATCACAATACCTACATTTAGAGTCGGTTATTCATTCAGCCTAATGAGAAACTGTAGAACAGACTCTGTTTATATCACAATACCTACATTTAGAGTCAGTTATTCATTCAGCCTAATGAGAAACTGTAGAACAGACTCAGTTTATATCACAATACCTACATTTAGAGTCGGTTATTCATTAAGCCTAATGAGAAACCGTAGAAGAGACTCAGTTTATATCACAATACCTACATTTAGAGCCGGTTATTCATTCAGCCTAATGAGAAACTGTAGAACAGACTCCGTTTATATCACAATACCTACATTTAGAGTCGGTTATTCATTCAGCCTAATGAGAAACTGTAGAACAGACTCGGTTTATTTCACAATACCTACATTTAGAGTCGGTTATTCATTCAGTCTAATGAGAAACTGTAGAACAGACTCAGTTTATATCACAATACCTACATTTAGAGTCGGTTATTCATTCAGTCTAATGAGAAACTGTAGAACAGACTCGGTTTATACCACAATACCTACATTTAGAGTCGGTTATTCATTCAGCCTAATGAGAAACTGTGGAACAGACTCAGTTTATATCACAATACTTACATTTAGAGCCGGTTATTCATTCAGCCTAATGAGAAACTGTAGAACAGACTCGGTTTATATCACAATACCTACATTTAGAGTTGGTTATTCATTCAGTCTAATGAGAAACTGTAGAACAGACTCGGTTTATATCACAATACCTACATTTAGAGTCAGTTATTCATTCAGTCTAATGAGAAACTGTAGAACAGACTCAGTTTATATCACAATACCTACATTTAGAGTCGGTTATTCATTCAGTCTAATGAGAAACTGTAGAACAGACTCAGTTTATATCACAATACCACAGAGTCCTTCAGAACGCAGTAGACGGGCGCCTTCCAGTTGCTGTCTGTCTGTAGGAACCTTCAGGGATGCTAAAAGGTACCGTTCTGGAAGAGAGACAGAACAAAACACCAGCATTTATGGTGTTCTCTCTTTGTCCCACGTGCACTGTAAAAAAAAAAAGCTTTAGATCTAAAGATCCCATCTAAAGTTTATTTGAGTTATTTACATAATAATTGAAAATTCTAATAAAGTAATAGACTAAATAAGTCATTTATCTCTCTCTAATGCGTCTGACCTTTGGTGTTTCGAGTGAGTTTATGACTTGCAGATGTGTTCTGGTCTGAAATTCCTGTAGCTCCTGCTGGATTTACACCCCTTCAAGCATCTGCTCTTCACAGCAAACTCAGATCGCACTGAGAATCTAGCGTGTGGTGTAACGTCACATAAAAAGAGAGAAGATGAATGATAAATTACGCCAAATGCACTTCTTTAACCTATTAAATGTAGTACTGTAAGACTACGCTGTATAAAATGTATTCGATTTGTGTTTTTTCTGTATTTAACTCACCACTTAAGTCAGCTTACAATGTTTGAGTGGATTTATCTACCATAAATAGTCATTATTCGTTTCTATAGCACCATTTTCCAACCTTCCTTTATCCCTTTGAATTAAACAGGCTGCTTATGCTACTGTGCCTTTAAGACTTATATATGCGAACAAGCTTTTTTTCAGATTGGCTGCCTTTTTCATTAACAGTCCAGGCTGAAATGTAGGTGGTTGCTAGGGTGTTACTAACGGGTTTCTCTGTTTTCCCAGATAGTTGCTAAGGTGTTGCTAACTGCTATGGTATCTCTAGTAATTGTTAGGCTCTTGGTAGGTGGTTGCTGTGGTGTTACAAGTGGTTGGTATGTTGTTCCAGGTGGTTGCCAGAGTGCTACCAGATGGTTGTTTTTGTAATTTAGGTGGTTGCTAGGGCATTGCTAAGTGGTTTCTATGTTTTTAAGGTAGTTGCTAAGGTATTGCTAACCACCTGCTATGGTTTCTCTGGTAGTTGCTAGGCTGTTGCTAGGTTGTTGCTGATGTGTTCCAGGTGGTTGCTAGGGTGTTTCCCAGTGGTTGTTGTTGTAATTTAGGTGGTTGCTACGTGCTGCCCGATGGTGGCATTTGTAATTTAGGTGGTTGCTAGAGCATTGCTAAGTGGTTTATATGTTTTTTTAAGATGGCTCCTAAGGTGTTGCTAACCAGTTACTATGGTATGTCTGGTAGTTGCTAGGCTGTTGCTAGGTGGTTGCTGTGTTGTTACAAGTGGTTGTTGCTAGGGTGCTGCCAGATGGTTGCTTTTGTAATTTAGGTGGTTGCTAGGGCATTGCTAACTGATTTCTATGTTTTTAATTTTGTTGCTAAGGTGTTGCTAACCATTTACTATTGTATTTCTGGTAGTTGCTAGGCTGTTGCTAGGTGGTTGCTGTGGTGTTACAAGTGGTTGGTATGGCATTCCAGGTGGTTGCTAGGGTGCTGCGGGATTGTTGTTTTTGTAATTTAGGTTAGAGTGTTGCTTTGTGGTTTCTAAGTTGCTATGGTGTTGCTAACTGCTTGCTATGGTGGTAGCTAGGGTGTAGCTAGGTGGTTACTGTGGTGTTCCAAATGGTTGCTAGTGTTTGGTTAATCAGTTTTACATGGTATGCCAGGTTGTTGCTAACCCATATTTGTATCTCTTGTGGTTGCTATGGCATGCAAAGTTGTTTCTGTGGTGTTATTTGTTTACAGTTGTATCTATGGTAGTTGCTAAGGTTTCACTATGCTGTTGCTATGGTATTCCAGCTGCTTGATAGGATGTTTCTATGCTGTTGATATGAATGCTATGCTGTTACTAGTTTACTTGGAATCATAGTGACATAAGAGGGGTGCAAGGACATTTGGCCACATAGTTCCGCCATTCATTCCTGTTGGAAACTAATGCTTAACGATCATTTTTAATGATTATTGCATGAACACTGTACAGTGAAAAAGGTGTTTACAAGCACACCTTTTCTGAAAGCTCCAGAGAAGAATAATATATCCTCAGACAACAATAGTGTTCAGCATTACTTGTGTAAATTAGTTGTGAAAATCAGTTGTGTAAATTATCAATTTGTTAGGCTAATAACTATAGCTGTCCCTCTGATGGATTTGTGCTACAAGCAGCAGTTAGTTCAGAGATAAACCATAAAACTGAATTTTCAAGGTCTAGATAATGAATGTATGTTTGGTTAGGTCTGATTCTTCCTGGCAGCTTGTGATGTTTTCATCCCACACTGTCTTTCCCATCATCTCCACCTCTCTGTCTGACAATGTACAGCTTTGTTATCATCCAGCTCGGTCCCTGTTCCCTCCAGCAAAGCTCAAACAATAGCCCTATCACTGACTCTAACAATGAACGCTTCATGATGGAGCCTGAAGAGGTCCATATGTCTCTAATGAAACCTCTGACAGTGCAGGAAGTCATGACTGCTGTCCAGTCATGAAATAATTAGATTCTTCACAAACGATCTGTCACATCAATGATCCATGCTCCACCCAGGCTGCACATGCTTTGCAGAATGCAGGTAAAAATCCCATGAGAAACTGCAGAACAGCCTCGGTTTATATCACAATACCTACATTTAGAGTCGGTTATTCATTCAGCCTAATGAGAAACTGTAGAACAGACTCAGTTTATATCACAATACCTACATTTAGACTCGGTTATTCATTCAGCCTAATGAGAAACTGTAGAACAGACTCAGTTTATATCACAATACCTACATTTAGAGTCGGTTATTCATTCAGCCTAATGAGAAACTGTAGAACAGACTCAGTTTATATCACAATACCTACATTTAGAGTCGGTTATTCATTCAGTCTAATGAGAAACTGCAGAACAGACTCGGTTTATATCACAATACCTACATTTAGAGTCGGTTATTCATTCAGCCTAATGAGAAACTGTAGAACAGACTCAGTTTATATCACAATACCTACATTTAGAGTCGGTTATTCATTCAGCCTAATGAGAAACTGTAGAACAGACTCAGTTTATATCACAATACCTACATTTAGAGTCGGTTATTCATTCAGTCTAATGAGAAACTGTAGAACAGACTCAGTTTATATCACAATACCTACATTTAGAGCTGGTTATTCATTCAACCCAATGAGAAACTGTAGAACAGACTCAGTTTATGTCAAAATTCCTACATTTAGAGTCAGTTATTTATTTCAAATTATATGTATTTTGGATGAATGTGAAAGTTGTTCAGTGGCGAGGTGGGTAGTGCTGTTGCCTCACAGCAAGGAGGGCCTGGGTTTGATTCCCCTGCCGAGCGACCAGGGTCCTTTATGAGTGGAGTTTGCATGTTCTACATGTGTCTGCGTGGGTTTCCTCCCACAGTCCAAAGACATGCAGTTAGGTCAATTGGACATGCTACATTGCCCCTAGGTGTGAGTGTGTGTGTGTGATTGTATATGTCTGTCCGTCTGCCGTGCGATGGAGTGGTGACTTGTCCAGGGTGTATCTTGCCTTTCGCCCGATGACCGCTGGGATAGGCTCCAGCACCCCCCATGACCCAGAGGGGGAAGCAGCTTAGAAAATGTGTGTGTGTGAAAGTTGTTATTATAATTGAAATAACATTACCATGGTGACTAATTTGTTGTTGTTTCCAACCTGATTTGTTTTAAATAACTAAAAAAACTTTGAAAAACTCCTCCATGTGTAAAAATGTTGGACTAAACACAGAGCAAGAAAGCATAAGTCAGCTCCAGTCTGCAGACAGAACGTGAAAGTGAATAAAAAGTTAAAGTTACAGTACAAAATTGTAAGTTTTTCATAACTTTGTTGATTTTAATAATCACAGCACAGTCAAATGTGGCCCAGCCAAAACCCTTAGTCTTTCACTAGTCTATTCTGTTGCAAGGTGAAGCATATGGTTCACGGCTTAGTCCTCCTTTGTCATGTTGCAAAGTCTCCGGCTTATGGCCCAGTCAGACTCTTCTGTTGCGATGTGAAGTCTCCAGCTTGTGGCCCAGTCAGACTATTCTGTTGCAATATGAAGTCTCCATCTTGTGGCCCAGTCAAACTCTTCTGTCATGTTGCAAAGTCTCCAACTCATGGCCCATTCAAACTCTTCTGTCGTGTTGCAAAGTTTCTTGGCTCGTGGCCCAGTCAGACTCTTCTGTTGCAATGTGAAGTCTCCAGCTTGTGGCCCAGTCAGACTATTCTGTTGCAATATGAAGTCTCCATTTTGTGGCCCGGTCAAACTCTTCTGTCATGTTGCAAAGTCTCCAACTCATGGCCCATTCAAACTCTTCTGTCGTGTTGCAAAGTTTCTTGGCTTGTGGCCCAGTCAGACTCTTCTGTTGCAATGTGAAGTCTCCAACTCATGGCCCAGTCAGACTATTCTGTGGTGGTGTGAAGTCTCTGGCTGGAGGACCAGCCAAACTATTCTGTTATGGTGTGAAGTCTCCGGCTTGTGGCCCAGTCAAACCTTTCTGTTGCAATGTGAAGTCTCCAGCCCGTGGCCCAGTCAGACTCTTCTGTTACAGTGTGAAGTCTCCAGCTTGTAGCCCAGTCAGACTATTCTGTTATGGTGTGAAGTCTCCGGGTTGTGGCCCAGTCAAACGTTTCTGTTGCAATGTGAAGTCTCCGGCTTGTGGCCCAGTCAGATTCTTCTGTTTCGATAAGAAGTTTCCGGTTTGGGGCCCAGTCAAACTCTTCTGTTAAGTCCCCTATGGCGCCCTGTTGGTGACATCCTGTGTAAATAAAAATAATGTGTGGCCACGACTTAGTAAGGCGTGGAACGAGATAATTAAGTCATGGCCATGCCTTAGCAAGACATGGGAATGAGATAATCAAATCAAGGCCATGACTTAGTAAGGTATGGGTATGGGATAATTAAGCCTTGACCACAGCTTGATAAGGCATGATCTCATTTCCACACTTTATTTAGATGTTAGATGCAATACTTTTATTTATACAGGATGTCACCAGCAGGGCTCCACAGTCCCCGGCTCATGGCCCAGTCATACTTCTTCTCTTGTGGTGTAAAGTTTCCAGCTCTTGGCCCAACCAAAGTTTGCAATCATGGAGAGAACTGTCCTGGTTTGAGTGAGTGGTCAAACTCTGCTACCAGCTTTCAGCCAACAACTGAAAAAACTAGAAAGTTGAAAACAAAAAGAAATTTACATTTATGGCATTTGGCTAACGCTCTTATGCAGAGCGACTTACAATTTGATCATTTTACACAGGTAGGTGAAGTATTAGGAGTCTTGCCCAAGGACTCTTATTAGTATAGTGTAGAGTGCTTACCCAGACGGGGGATAGTGCTTACCCCAGTCTACAGCATAGAAGGCAGAGGTGTTACACACTACACTACACCAAAATCACAAACATACCTCAAACAATGCAAAACAAACAAAAAACCCAAAGTAAATGGCAGACAAAAATAAGCTTTCTTACACCAGGGACTCAGCCACTTTTTTGAAGTTGTAAACAGTTTTCTCTTTATCTGTAGCATTCTGCTGCCTCTAGGGGGCAGTGGGGTGGGAGCAGCCTAGGAATACAAAAGAGGAAGAAAGTTAGTGTTTGGTTAGTACCTTAGCATGCATGCCAGCAAGTTGGTTTGCATGTCTTGTCTGTGTTACTGGTACCGTTTTCACCCATTTCACCCATTTCACCCATTGAGCCTGTGACCGAAAACGCAAATTCACAAGTGATACTGTAAAGGCCAGAGGACTGTGCTTCTGCAGGGAGTCACTCAGGATACTAAGTGGAGGGCAATGCCACACCTGTAACACCTGTAACCTGTGTAACCTCGGAGATGCACCACTTCCAGAAGTGTAACACAGCATTGCTCCTCTGAACTCACACAGGTGAGAGCTATCTAATTCATACTGGGCTTGTGGTTTGGAACCAAAGGCTGTATAATAGTTGGGGCAGTAATGGGCTGGAGGTTAGGGAACCAGCCTTGTGACTGGAAGGTCGCCGGTTTGATCCCCAGAGCCGACAGCACATGACTGAGGAGTCCTTGAGTCCTCCTCCCTGTGCGCTGCAGATTGGGCTGCCCACTGCTCCGGGCAAGTGTGCTCACTGCCCACTAGACTGTATGTGGTGTTTCACTTTATGGATGGGTCAAATGCGGAGGTGAAATTTCCCCATTGTGGGACTAATAAGGGTCACTTAAACTAATCTTAATCTAAAACCAGAAGCACTCTGAAATCTGATGTGTTTCTGATGTCAGATCTCTCCATGATGACTTTAGTCTGGACTCAGTTTAGTTCAGTATCTATTCCAGAATAACAGCTCCTCCCTTCATAATCTCATCATTAACTCCAGATCAGAAAACAGCATCACACGAACATCCTAACTAGACTAAACCTCCTTAATCCTCTCCTAACTTTAGGATGAACCCCAACAGCGTCCTAACTTCTGTTCAAGGCCTGTTTCTATGGTTTTTAGGTGGCTGAGTCAGGCAGCGTAGTTCACTACCAGCATAATGAGCTCCATTTATTTCTACTGTAAAACGCTGCTGTCACTGGGAGATGTTTTTCTTTTTCGACGCTGCCGACTCGAACTTCACCGCCCCTCTGATCACCTTCCTGTGTTAATGTTGATGATGAAATATTACAGTGATGGTGGTGAATAATGAGGAGAATTAATGAGGTGACTGGTGCAGTGGGGCTGCTGCAAAGGGCCTCTGATCATCTGGGGCCATGGAGGGCCTCAGACTACAGGGCCTGAGGGGGCTGAAATACTTCCACAGCAGATATAAATATTAATGAATGAACAGCTATTGAAAATGTTCAACAGACTAAATATATGCAGCAAATGAAGAAATGTTATCTGTCCCCAGACCCTCAGGCTTATATCATACTGGGCGACTTTTTCCTTTCACTCCACTACATTTCAGAGTCTAATATCTGACTTTTTCCTCCACTACATTTTGAGAAATCTGTCGTTCCTTTTGGTTTCTGTGTGTATTAAAACGTAACGTCTCAAAACGAAAGAAGCACAAAGCCAGAGAACCAATCAGGGCCCAGCGGTCACTTTGTTTAGAGCTGGTTTAGACCTGTTGGTCATACCGACCCAGTGCAGCACACAGTTCATCGTCAGCGCAGCAGCGTAAAATTTTGGGAGAGTCTGTTCAACATAAATGATGAACTAACCTAACTTTGTGTAAATAGAGCACAATATAGAAATATGTCCACATATGCAGTCGAGACTGACGCGGCTTTTTTCTGAATTTCTACAAACACCATTTCATTTTATAGTAAATTAGTCTGGGCTGGTTTATGTTTATGAACAGAGGCCTACAGATCAACATAGTAAAGGAGCTCATCTGTGATCCTGAGTTTAAAGCCAGTTTTTATTAAACCTAAACTTGGAACTAAGTTGTAAATAAATCTTAAACTGAAACTTTGCTTGTGTGTAAAAGTGATTTCAGAGCCACTCGGTTCTCCCTGATGGAAACTGTTTACCTTCAGTGTTTTGTGCTTATGATCATTTTAATAGACGTCAGCGTCACTAATTAATGACGTTCTATTAAAAGACTGGTTTACCAAGAGAGACGCTGGAGGACTTTCACCTGAAATGAGTTCATGAAGCCCGTCTTGTTATAAAAATGATAACAGGACATCAGAGCCAGAATTACTCTTTTAGTACTTTTACTTTATACTTAAGTACATTTGAAGGTAAATACTTTAGTACTTTTACTTTTGATACTTGAGTACATTTGAAGGTAAATACTTTAGTACTTTTACTTTTGATACTTGAGTACATTTGAAGGTAAATACTTTAGTACTTTTACGCAAGTGGAGGTCTAAAGGGAGGAACTTCTACTTTTACTGGAGGAATATTTTACCTTGGGTATCTACTTTAACTTGAGTACATGATTTGTGTACTTTGTCCACCACTGGTAAGCATCTGCTTTGTCCTCAAGATGTCCTTCTATTCAAGAACGCTAATGAAAGCATATAGAACTGTGGAGGCTGAAGTTGGTTTCCTATTCTAATTTTTCCATTCCACCTTAAAGGACACAGCAGTTATTATAACAGCTAGACTATAACTGCTGTGCCATTTAATGTTTGACACATGGCCCATGGGCCGAGTGAGGCTTGTGGTGCAGTCCTATTCGGCCCGTGAAATTAGTTTGTTTCTGTTAATATTAGCCCATTTCAACATGAGCTGGACTGCAGTTCCCAGCATGCAACGAAACGTAATGTGTGCTCCCACCTCCTCCCCAACAAAGATCTATTGGACAGTACCACAAAAACAAACAAACAAAAGATGCCATGTGTCCAGTCCAAACCTACTGTACACTGGGGACTCTAAAGAGGTTTGACAGTGTCTGCAGCGAATGTAGTCTGTTGTTTTAATTAAAACAATTAATTTTTATTTAAAATTGATTTTGAATTGTTCAAACATTCAGAGCCTATTTTATTCAGAGCCACTGTAGTTTTGTCATATTTTGAAGGTTTACAAGACAGTAGTGCGTCCTGCTATGATGTACGGTTTGGAGACTGTGGCTCTGTTTAAAAGACAGGAGGCTGAGCTGGAGGTGGCGGAGATGAAGATGCTGAGATTTTCGTTGGGAGTGACAAGGATGGACAAGATTAGAAATGAGCAGATCAGAGGGACAGTGAAGGTAGAGCAGTTTGGAGATAAAGCCAGAGAGGCCAGGTTGAGATGGTTTGGACATGTGTTGAGGAGGAATAGTGGATATATTGGGCAAAGAATGTTGGAGATGGAGCTGCCGGGTAGAAGGAGAAGAGGTAGACCTCAGAGAAGGTTTATGGATGTAGTGAAGGTGGACATGGAGATGGTTGGTGTGAAAGTAGAGGAGGCAGTAGATAGGGCAAGATGGAGGCAGATGATCCGCTGTGGCAACCCCTAAAGGGAGCAGCCGAAAGAAGAAGAAGAAAACTTTAAGGAGAACATTTAAAACAGGATTAATAATCTCATATTTCTATATCTGCAGTGTAGTCTTCAAGCTCTTGTAGGACCTTCTCACCACCTCAAGCTTCATTCAGTGAGCCTCCAAACATCTGTGGCTGTTCCTCAAAGACAGATTTCTTGAGTAACCAGGTTTGGTGAGCTGCTACATGACTGGACTGGAATTTGCGTGCCTGGATTTGAAATGTCACATTTTTTTGTGCATGTAGGGTTTCAATGACCATGAGAACTATCACCGAATAACCTAATAGCCTAAAAATGAGGTTTCATATAATAAAAAAGAGGTTTACTGTGCTCTAGGCTTTCTGAAGTTCCTCAGGGAACTGTCCTTTTCAGAAGGGTTCCTGGAGGCTCCCTAAAAGATTGTGCCCATTTGGCAAGCTGAGAAGCCCTGAAGGGCACCTAAGGCATTCGTGTCATTTGTACAGTGCAGGCTGGAGGCTTTGAACTTCATAGAAATTATTTTTGCATTTTGCTACTGCTTTGGACATGTGTTGAGGAGGAATAGTGGATATATTGGTCAAAGAATGCTGGAGATGGAGCTGCCGGGTAGAAGGAGAAGAGGTAGACCTCAGAGAAGGTTTATGGATGTAGTGAAGGTTTTGTCATATTTTGAATAAACAGTGGCCAGTTGGGGTCATGATAAACTAAGTAACGACAAAATAAAAACACAGCTGGCCCACAGATTAGTGTAGTTTTTTAATTTGCCCTTTTTAGTGGGCGAGTTTGACAC